>NC_090255.1:1314261-1339261 GCF_037325665.1 Littorina saxatilis
AGAATAGAATAGAATATATATAGAATAATGTTTATTGTCATGAACCAGTAAAGTTATTGACACAACAAACAACAAATAATGCATTATACAATGCTAAAACAATCCGTAACAAATTTGCCAAGACGAACTTGAACTTCGTCTTCTAAAAATAAGTTACTTGGATTTTTGTTAGCATATTTCATATTGATATGTGAAGCATCTTCTTTAAATTCATCCCTTAATTTAACATATTTATTGCATTTATCTAGAAAATGTATTTCATCTTCTATGACATTGCATTCAATACAAAGACGATTTTCTTTAGGGATATTCTGATGTCTTCCACTTTCAATTTTTAGACAATGTGTGCTAGTCCTTAATCTGCTTAACATCTTTCTGTGTTTATTATTCTTAATTTGTATTAAGTATGACTGCATTTCGTAAGATTTACTGATCATAGAATAAAACTTAAGTCTGGAATATGTATCTGATTTTTCTTTTGTCCAGTATCTTATATATTCCTCTTGTTGTTTTTTGTCAATGGCAAACTTTAATTAGTGTACATTTAATGTAGATTGGTTATGCCAAACGTGACTAAAACCTAAGTTACAAAGAGATTGTCTAACAAATTGTAGCAAATTGTGTGTGTGTGTGTGTGTGTGTGTGTGTGTGTGTGTGTGTGTGTGTGTGTGTGTGTGTGGTTTGCGTGAGAGAGAGAGAGAGAGAGAGAGAGAGAGAGAGAGAGAGAGAGCTAGAGAGAGGGAGAGAGAGAGAGAGAGAGAGAGAGAGAGAGAGAGAGCTATCTTTTTACATTTAGTCAAGTTTAGACTAAATGTTTTAACATAGAGGGGGAATCGAGATGAGGGTTATGGTGTGTGTGTGTGCGTGTGTGTAGAGCGATTCAGAAAAAAAACCTACTGGACTGATCTTCATGAAATTTCACATGAGAGTTCCTGAGTATAATATTCCCAGACAATTATTTCATTTTTTTTCGATGAATGTCTTTGATGACGTCATATCCGGCTTTTTGTAAAAGTTGAGGCAGCACTGTCACGCCCTCACTTTTCAACTACATTAATTGAAATTTTGGTCACGTAATCTTCGACGAAGCCCGGACTTTGGTATTGCATTTCAGCTGGAAGGCTTAAAAATTAGTTAATGAGTTTGCTCATTAAAGTTGTCATTTAAATCGACTTTTTGCCAACGGATTTAAAATTGATTGCATTGTATTCCTCATCTTCTCCTGAATTCAAAAGTATATAGATATGTCATGTTTACCGTAAAAATATGCTCAGAATGAAAGGAAATGGGTCAGTAAGAACTAATACGGAGGCGTGCTTCGCGGGGGCGAGCGTGACCCGTCTCGGTCTTGGTTAGCCGAGACTGTCTGAATGTAGTCTCGGCGATGATTGGTTTGTGGTGTTTATCTTGACTAAATGTCTTTATATCGCTTCACGCTTGTTTTCTTCTCTTTTTATTTTTGCCACGATGGGACATATTTCCCCAAAACATTTTGGTTTTCGTATGCTGGATGTATGAAAATAAAAATGAAAATAAATTAATGCTATATATTTGACTTTACTGGGGGTTTGTGTGTGTGTGTGTCTGTGTGTGTGTGTGTGTGTGTGTGTGTGTGTGTGTGTGTCTGTGTCTGTGTGTCTGTGTCTGCGTGTGTGTGTGCCGTCATTGTTGTTGCATTTAGCGTTACAGTACTATAAGTGTTGCATCTTGATATGAAACAGTTTGGGACCAGAGATCTGTTCACTACGATCCTAAACATTAAGAAATGTCTCCGTTATTGCACGAAAGAACATGTTTGGAGTAAAATAAACCATTATGTCAAAATCCTACCATTTTTTTTTCTGGAAGATGAACGTTTCACAAAAATCTTAATGTTTTACCCTATGAAAACACACAAAAACACCAATTCTGACCCATGATTCATTCAAAAAGTACTTCTTATTTTTGTGGAGGGGAAGGGGGGATTTACACACTTTTTAGGGGACTTTTTTGAGGACATTGAAAAAGACATTGAAAAGCTTGCCAAAGAAACAAATCCTAATTTCCTTGCCATCTCTATTCTTATAATTATAATATAATATAGTGGCAAATGCGCTAAATTGTTTTATTGTTAATTTTAAGATGTTATTCTTATGTTGTGATAACTTGATAACAAAAATTGTGTTTTGTATTATAAAATACAACACTGAAATCAACATTTCTACTGAAATAAACTACTCTTTTGACTGAGATTCAGAGATAAACTGAAGGAAATTGCCTCCAAACAAAAACATTATTTATGAAATTGTTTGTTGTGAAATGACCATCGTTCCCGTGCATAGGTTCATGTACATCAACACGTACTTATATTACCCCCCAAAAAACGCACATACACACACACACACACACACACAAACACACAAAAACCCCACAAAAACACACACACAAAACAAACACAAAGAACAAATAAACAACAACTACAACACCAACACCAACACCAACAACAACAACAACAACAAGTTTAGTGTATGGAACGTTTAGGTGCAGACAGAACGACACATTCACAGGTTCATTGATCTAATGAACTTTGTAGTGAATTGGAATAGAGTTCATTTTGAAAGAATCGTGGTTACGTAGGCGTTGAATTCCCCCACTGGTATCACGATGGCCCAATAACTCGTGAATATTTCGTTTTGTATATATGTTACAGTAAATTCATCAAACCAGTAAATTTGTAAATTTACTGACATTTTCAGTAAATTTGTAAATTTACTGAAATTTTCAGTAAATTTGTAAATTTCCTGGGTGTCAAACTCAGTAAATTTGTAAATTTCCTGAATTTTTCAGTAAATTGGTAAATTTACGGAGTGAATTTACAAATTGACTGGTTTGATGAATTTACTGTAACATAATTATATAACTATACGTTCCATATTATAACTTTTTGGTTTTGTTTTGTTCATTACTTTAATCTGGAACGTGAACGGTTTCATGTGTTTGTGATTTGAACACACACCTATCCTGTCTTTTACAGCGAAATAGAGTGATCTCCCCTTGGACACATACCACATATCATCAACCTGGATGTTTCGTGTTGTTTTTTCTTCTAAACGCACGCACACACACACACACACACACACACACACACACACACACACACACACACACACACACACACACACACACACACACACGCGCGCAAACACACACACACACACACACACACACACACACACACACACACACACACACACACACACGTGTACGCACACAAAAAACATCGTCTCGATTCCCTCTCTGCCGGACAAAATTCAGTCAACACTTGACTTAGTGTAACCTATACATGCAGAGTAAACAGAGACATAAAGTGTTAGGGTTAAAAGACAATCACACATTTTGTTTCAGTTAAGTCGTACATTAACATTCTGCACAGTAACACAGACCTAACGCCCAGAGCTTTGTTGTGTAATTAGTCTTTGTTTTCAAGGTGATCAGCATTCCTAAATGCAAATACAATCACCTTAGCGAGAAGCCTTTATCAAACTTACAATAAAATGATTTATATAAAAGGTGAATCCCGAGTGTCAGCAAACGTCTGGAGAGAAATGAACTCTGACGTCCTCATGAAGGCATTTGATAGGGGGCGATGTCTCGGCTTGGTAATTAGTCCAGGGGGAGGGGTTTTAATCCTTCTGTGGTAAGGGTTTAACCTAGCCTAACAGGTAAATCGTGAGATGTCTACATTGTGAGGTGGAGTCAGCAGTGGCAAGAAGATACTTATTATTCAAGAGGCTGAATATGATACCTAACGAAGCGATGGAATGAAAACAATGGAATATCACTTTTAAGTTGAGACTTATTCCATGAATAATGTTAATTTGGATTACGTAAATAGACACTGAATTGTTAAATGCAGTATGTGTGTGTGTGTGCGTGCATGTGTGTGTGTTGGTATTTGTGCGTGTGTGTGTGTGTGTGTGTGAGTGCGTGCGTGTGTGTGCGTGTGTGTGTGTGTGTGTGTGTGTGTGTGTGTATGTGTGTGTGTGTGTGTGTGTGTGCGTGCGTGTGTGTGTTGGTATTTGTGCGTGTGTGTGTGTGTGTGTGGGTGTGTGTGTGCGTGCGTGTGTGTGCGTGTGTGTGTGTGTGTGTATGTGTGTGTGTGTGTCTGTGTGTGTGTGTGTGTCTGTATGTGTGTGTGTCTGTGTGTGTGTGTGTGTCTGTGTGTGTGTGTGTGTATGTGTGTGTGTGTGTGTGTGTGTGTGTGTATATGTGTGTGTCTGTCGGCTAACCATATCGAAGAACAAGACGGGTCACGCTCGCCGCCGCGAAGCCCGTGTCCGTAGTACTTATTAAACCTATTTTCTTTCATTCTAAGTACATTATTAGAGTAAACATGACATATCTATAATTATATTGTTGAATTCAGGAGAGGATGCGAAATACAATGCCATACATTTTAAATCTGTTTGTGAAGAATCGATTTTAATGACAATTTTAATGAGCACATTTCTTTAACCAATTGTTAAGCTCCAAGCTGAAGTGCAATACCAAAGTCCGGGCTTCGTCGAAGAGTACTTGACCAAAATTTCAACCAATTTGGTTAAAAAATGAGAGCCTGACAGTGCTGCCTCAACTTTAAGAATAAGAATAAGAATACTTTATTATCTCATAGAGAAATTCAGGCGTGGTACATGACAATAATACAAACAAGACATTAATTGATTTTACATAAAACATATAGCACTATATAACTGGGCAGGTTATAAAAACTTTCACAAAAATCCGGATATGACGTCATCAAAGACATCCCACAAATTAAAAAAAACATCTGGGGGTATTATACTGAGGAACTCTCATGTAAAGTTTCATGAAGATCGGTCCAGTAGTTTTCTCGGAATCACTTTACACACACACACACACACACACACACACACACACACACACACACACACACACACACACACACACACACACACACACACTCACACACACACACACACACACACACACACACACACACACACACACACCACGACCCCGACCACACACCAATTCCCCGTCTCCATGTTAAAATATTTAGTCATAACTTGACTAAATGTAAAAATGAGAAAACTCGAGAACAACGAGAACAAAAACAATTGCTTTATTGTCAGTCTTCACAAAACAAAAATGTGTCTTTCAGCAATATAGGTATGCTCTCAGAGAAAGTACACACTTAGACACATTAATACAACACGATTTCTCCAGGAGAGCAGTAACATGTTTGACACATTCGCCGTATTCAATGAAATATTTTAATTTGATTATGTTACACAAGTAAGGCATTACTTACTGCCATTTACTTATATCACAGTGAAATGGGCAATCATCACGTTCTGCCTATTCTACTGCAAGGATTATAGTGCCAAAGTGAACATTACTGCTACCCCTGAGTGATATTGGGGATTGCATGTTACATTAGTTTACTTCAGTTAGAATTACCAATATCAACATGAAAATTACTGATATCACAGTGAAATAAGTAATTTTCACTCTTGACGCTTCTGTGCCGTCATATTATCGGGGCGGGGACGTAGCTCAGTTGGTAGCGCGCTGGCTTTGTAGCCAGTTGGTCGCTATCAGCGTGGGTTCGATCCCCACATTCGGCGAGAGATTTATTTCTCGGAGTCAACTTTGTGCAGACTCTCTTCGTTGTCCGAACACCCCCGTGGCCATGCGCACGAAAAAGATCCCACGTTCACAGCGAAAGTCTCAGGGCTTGGAAAACACGAAGACACGCATGCATCATCTCTCGTCTCTGATTATCATGATCGTATTTCGATACTTTGACGAGACAAACCCAATGCTGGTGTGTCGAAGAAGACAGCCACAGCGGGCTTGTTTGAATCAAAGTATCACACCATGTCTTCAGCGTATTACCAATACCTGTCCCAAAATAGACCAGTTGGTCTAAGAGGACGTTAAACCATAATAGTCAGTCAGTCATATTATCTCCAACAGCTGACTGTCACGTGATTATCGCGATTATGTAGAATATAAAACATATCGGGTGATTAAAGACGGAGTGTCGGTAGGCGTATATAGGCTATTTATTGGACGTGATCTGCCCTGTTTCTCAATAGGCTGCTTGCCTGCAACGTGTCAGGACGTAGGGATCTGTAGCGAATTCAGCGCACACTCTGAGAAAAACAATATGCAACAGACATTTTGGACGTTTTCAAAATGCATGTGATAAATTTCCTGCTTCAAAACTGTTGCGTTCTTTGACTTACACACGTGACGCCTCTTCAACCTATTGGTTATCCTTTTGGACCGAAGAAGACATTTTCGTTCTGCATATCATTTGAGTACCGGGCGGTGGTTCTGCAAACCTAGTCTGGGGAGACAGAGGAAAACCACAGTAAGTGTTGGTGTTTACGATCACTGTTGGTATTGTACTGTTGCATTATTACACCCCCGGTATAGGGGTGTGTATAGGATTCGGTCGATGTGTTTGTTTGTTTGTGTGTTTGTGTTCGCATATAGATCTCAAGAATGAACGGACCGATCGTCACCACACTTGGTGAACAGGTTCTATACATTCCTGACACGGTCCTTACAAAAATTGGGACCAGTCAAACACACGGTTAGGGAGTTATTAATGGATTAAGATTCTACAAGGACTTATAGAGGGACATATTAATGGTCAAAGGGAAATAACCTTCTCAGTTGGTGGCAGTGAGAATGGCAAGGACGGGTGTGTTTTTCATACCTCGGAGGAATTTCTTGTTATTTAAGTTATTGAGACATCCCAGTGCACTAGGGGATTTAAGCGCATCAGTCGCCATTAGCCAATCAACTGGTTCACATCAGTCATGTGACACCAGTACTTACTGACAGTTGTTGCTATTGTTGGCCCGCCACAATGGCAGCATTAAATGAATTGTTAGTATGCCTGATCAAGAATGTTTAACAATAAGGTAAGTGAGTTTTTAAGTCACACAACCGCACGCACGGAGACTGACAAAAGACTGATTAATCTTTTTACATTTAGTCAAGTTATGACTAAATGTTTTAACATCAAGACGGGGAATCGAGAGGATAGTGTGCGTGTGTGTGTGTGTGTGTGTGTGTGTGTGTGTGTGTGTGTGTGTGTGTGTGTGTGTGTGTGTGTGTGTGTGTGTATGTGTGTGTGTGTGTGTGTGTGTGTATGTGTGTGTAAAGTGATTCCGGAATAAAGTGATTCCGAGAAAACTACTGGACTGATCTTCATGAAACTTTACATGAGGGTCCCTGAGTATAGTATTAATTCCCACCCGGTTTTTTTACACTTTTTTTTTTATAAATGTCTTTGATGACGTCATATCCGGCTTTTTGTGAAAGTTGAGGTAGCACTGTCACGCTCTCATTTTTCAACCAAACTGGTTGAAATTTTGGTCAAGTAATCTTCGACGAAACCCGGACTTTGGTATTGCATTTCAGTTTGGAGGCTTACAAATTAATTCATGAGTTTGCTCATTAAAAATGTCATTGAAATCGATTTTCCGCAAACATATTTAAAATTTGTTGCATTGTATTCCTCATCTTCTCCGGAATTCAAAAATGTATAGATATGTCATGTTTACTCTAAAAATGTTATCACAATTTACGAAAATAGGTTAATTAGCACTACTCGAAACTGGGCGCATACAAGGTAGTTGACGGTTTACTTTATGAAATATATATATATGTGTACGACGTAAGTGCTATTGATATTTCACAAGGTATCTGCTAATCTTTGAGTTAACATTACCTTCAACAACAACAAGAACAAACAGCCAAAGCAGACTTGTAAGTGTTTTTCAGTCTTGAGAAAGCTTTGACCCAGTTTGAACACTGGCTTAGATTAAAAAAATCAAACATAATCTGTACACTATTCCGGCTGACACCTGTGAGGCGATCGAGGTCACTGGGCCCTGTAGTGTTACGTCGATATTCCCTTGGGGCATATGCACGGGCTTTCAGCGCTTAGTCAGTTAATTAGGGATTGCATTATTATTGTTACGGCCAACAGCAGTGTCGGCAAATGAAAATCAATCAAACGACTCACTAGACATGTGTCAATCTGTCTTGAGTAATTCCACTTGGTCATGGCACAGCAATACTCATAGCAATTCCCTCAGCTTGTTTAGCAACACATACAGTAGCTGTTTGTGAACATAGATTATGCTTTTCACCGGAAGCTAACACTGCACAGTTAATTAACCCTGAAATCTATGTCATTATGATAACATGACACGTGTTTATTCACGCTTTGGTCTTAAATCTCACACTTGCCTCACAGTATATTTTTCTCTTTGAGACAACTAAGAACGGCTGTATCCTCCTGTTGAATACGTTTTTGCAGGAAAGTTTCTCGAATCCAAACGCCCTAGGAAGTGCCGCAGATTAATATTATTCTGTTGTCTGGTCTTTTGGCGAGTCCCAGTCGCTAGTGCACCTGGCTTAAAGTCGTATCACAGCTATTGACATGGCGTTTGGGCTATCACATTTCCCAACATATGTTATCTGTGTCAACCTGTACAACACAGTTATGATCCGAATTTCAGAGCAAAATCTTGGGGTCTGCACTGTAAAGCGTCTCATGGAATAGCAGCCCGATATCCCTCCAAGAACTTCTAAATCCTTACGCTCGTCATCGAAAACTATTGCGCTATCTACATCTTCCTACCTTCGTCCATATCACCCGTCACAACAATATGTGCAGGAGTTTAGTCGAATTGAAACCCCAATCTGTGAGTTGATGGGTTGCCTGACGAACATAATTATCGTCTTTTCTTATTTGCAGGAGCAACATGCGGTTAAGTCGAACTTCACAGAATACCAAGAGTGTGTGAAACCTGGGTTGATACCAAACACCTTGTTCTATTCGAAGGCTGCGTCGGTGTCGAAAACACAGGTAGCCGTTGTGGTGTGAGTGTATGTCGGTATGTGTTTCTGTGCGTGCGTGCGTTCGTGCGTGCGTGTGTGTGTGTGTGTGTGTGTGTGTGTGTGTGTGTGTGTGTGTGTGTGTGTGTGTGTGTGTGTGTGTGTGTGTGTGTGTGTGTGTGTGTGTTCGTCTGTTCGTCTCGTCTGTGTGTTTATAGTTCCATAGTATGTGTCCAGCTGTTTCACAAATGTGCTGAAGAACATATGTTGTTTTTATGTGTGCAGCATCACAACTCGGGAAAACCGGAGGAGACAAGGTCCTCCATTGTCCTGTTTGACAAGGCTTGAACATTTGGATTCGTTTATAAAGTTAAAAGAAAGTGCGTGCCTTTTTATTTACTCTTTTCTTTGTTTGATTGTTAGTTTATTTGTTTTCTCTAATGGTTTAGAAATAACTTTGTATGTGCGTGCTTTATGGATGAAATGTACACGGAGTCTAAACACATCGCGATATTGCACACACCTTTTTGAGTGAAAAAAGAGAAGACAATAAGAATCACTTAATTAGAATGTTGTGGATGTGACCCCCCGAAGGTCGTGAATAGCTGTCCCTGTGAAGGTGTCATCACTGTCACCCAGACACAGACTTGTAGCGTCACAGCCTGTTTCGTCACCCACTGCTACCAACAGAGAAATGATGACATTACTGGAGCTGTTGTGACATTCGTGTGGAGCTTGAAAATAACACATATTGAACTTTAATGCAATAAGCAAATAATCTGGGACAAACGGTGGGTGACGGCTTTTTACGACGGACTTCGATCATTTACATTTTTCTCAGCGCCCTTCAAGGGTATTTTGTTGATGAAGAGAAATGCCACACGTCATGCAGACAAGCGTAAGAACAATTAAGCGACCATAAATAAATAAGCTATAAGCAGTTAGATCAAGCAAAAGCGTTGAGTTAGTACCATTTTAAAAGCATGGAAGGAAGCAGACAAACAAACCTAAAAGCTATGCGTGGCCAGACAACACCAACACCAACAACACAAGCAACAAAAACAAAAACAACCCCATCAAAAACAGCAGCGGCCGCATTATTATCAGCGACCCCTGGCCAGGCGTCATCTACAAAAACAACAAGAGGCGAAGCCTTCAAGGCTCCCGTAAGAAATCAACAAACAGTAACATAACACAAACTCACTCACTCCGTAACACACACACACAAACACACACACACACACACACACACACACACACACACACACACACACGCACACACACACACACAGTTAAAACTAACGCATCATATCAACTCCATGTATAATTTTCAAAAGAAGGCAAACAGATAAAATGACTAGGGTAATAGGTTAGGTACCTGCCATGTGGGCACTTTTTCCACTGCTGTCCTCAGTCCTATACTTTTCATCAAGACTTGTCACCATGCCGAGTAGATCTAAATTCGGAAGTCTTCATGTGGCTGAGGCATATATCTGACATAGCGTCGATCTTGTTGTAGGTTAACCTCCTTTCTGAAACAAATGGCAAAATGCGATTAGTTATGATGACTACAACCTACACAAATATAAACAGTGTTTTGAAACAGAATAGTCAGGTTATACAAGCCACTTTACCTATGCAGCATGGTAACCCTACAATATGCGAAACATGTCGACTGCAGCAGCCTGGTTCTTAAAATAATTCTGACGGTCAACACAGCCAGAAATGCCAACAAAGACAAGAAAGCTGTGGCAAGGTAAGCTTACCAAACGTTACATAGCGAATCATATGATAGTGCGTAAACAGCAAACAGTAGATCTACAATCAAAGAGAGGATCGAGTCTGGAATGAAACGCGATACAGATCTAGCATTCAAAAACTGTCTTTCACGTTCAAGGAAGTTGTTGCAAAGTACTTAAGACTTACTAAATTGTACAGACAAAACCATGACAGTGCATGTTTTGAATCTGAGGAAAAAATCGTGATCATTTTGACTTTGAGAACAGATTCATTCCGTTTCCTTATATCTGCATGTTCAAGTAAATGGTGGACAGTTTTTTTCGGGCAGAGTAAACTTAACTTGAGACTCTACTGCAAGTATTGAAATTCACATAAATCGAACCACGAGCAAAGACATCCAAACATTACAGGCACTTTAGATCAACTCATTTCACTAGAGGTGACTGCCTAGCACTGTGTTTGACATCCGTGTCTGCTGAAATAAAAAGAAATTAAAACAAAACGGATTAACAGTAGGTGACACGTTATCAGAGTGGGAGACACTAGATCTGTCTCTGAACTTACCGGGATACGGCTGCAAGATCGACACTGACTGCCGCGCTTTCGACAGCTCTTCCTCGCGTGGACATTGGAAACACGCTGTGCAGATCAAATTGTAGGAAATCTCCCTTTGGTATCTTCTTTATTTACTTTTCTGGAGCTTAGAAACCGAACAACATGAAATCGTCTTCCCCGGCGAATCGGCGAGGTGAGAACTGGACCACAATCCTTCGCGCGACCCCTGACCTGATCTTGACACCTGACCTGCCGTCTACATGCCAAACACGACACAAATCAGTCAACTGCTTGTACCCCTTCAAAACCCCCCACCACCCGTTTTCTTTGGATACACGCTTTAACTACACACATGCCGACACAATGTTGATCATTGCTTCAATAATTTGAAGATGGTGCTTGAAAATTAACCACGTGAAATGAGTATTTCGGTGTTTAGCCAAAAATGTTAAAGTTTCTACCACAGACATACACACATACATACATACATACATACGCACGCACGCACAGACAGACAAAGTTTACCATCGCATAGGCTACACTTACGTGAGCCAAAAACTAGCAAGACGAAAAAAGAAGAAGAAAGAAATGGAAAGAAAGACTCAGCAAAAGAAACAACAAGTAATGATCAAACACCAAAAGAAACAAACATGGATAAGGCGAAAACACCACCTCCACCAAGAACACAACCAACACCGCCTGACATTGCTCAGGGGGCAACAACAGCAACAGCAACACCAGCAGGACCAGCGGAAGCAGAAGAAATCGTTGCGAGTGACAAGCCAATAACGATAGAGATTCTGTTATTTGATGTTTCGTGTGGTAGCGGTGAAAGCAAAGCGACTCCAACTGAACTCATCCACGGTATTCGCGACGTATTCAATCAGGTGACAGGTTTGATCAAAAGTAAAGACCTGTTCTTGTCGCTCGTCACCGACACAGTTAGGGAAAACAGGTATGAAGAGATTGAAGAATTTGATTTGGTGACATTCGAAAGACACTCTGACTATGAAGCAATCATATTCAGTAATGACGATGGAGATAGGACAACATGGGAGAAGTCCGATGCTTCAATAAGACTAGCAAGAGACGAATCCGGTGTAGATGAGAAACACAGTGAGCTAGTTAAAGAATTAAATACAATTCGAATAGAGAATCGTGGCAGTTGCTTTACAAAGACAGAGATTGGAAGTCTACTTGATGCCGAGCAAAAGGCAAAGATCTGTTTTGAGGAAACTAAAGAGGTCCTGGGGAACATTTACAAAACTAAAATTCCTGCTATCTTGAGCAATTATATTTGGAGAACGTCCATTGTCTGGTCTACTCCCATCCCTCCACTCAACATTCGCCTGTTGATTGTTTGTTGGCATGGTCCATACACAGAATCCCCGAAACAAGATATTTTCAGATAACTTGTTCAGTTCGTGGAAAACTTGAGGAAAGAGTACAAAGCAGATGTAGCAATAATTGGTGGTGATTTCAATCTATCTGCGGTGGCTCGACCCACACACACACACACACACATATGCAAACTCACACACACACACGCACACACGCCCCCCCCCACACACACCAACCTATACAAAGAAAGACACACACACTGAGACAATCACACACACACACACACACCAACCTATACAAAGAAAGACACACACACTGAGACAATCACACACACACACACACACACACACACACACCAACCTATACAAAGAAAGACACACACACTGAGACAATCACACACACACACACACGCACACACACACACACAGATACACACACACACACACAGATACACACACACACACACACACACACACACACACACACACACACACACACTGATTGTTGTTTTACTTATTCATAGTTGTGTACCACTTGTCTCACTAACTCACAGACTGTATGGTTTAAAAGTGTCAAACAACTGATAGACTGAATCTTTGTTGTTGATATCGTAGTCATGGTTACCTTAGTGTACTGCTAAGACAGAAGTCCTTACAAGGGTTGTATGTTGCAGGGGAACAGACTGTCCAGCGGGAAGTCCTGCATGTACCTGCCAGGAGGAGATAATCCAGGAGTCGTTCGTCCTTTTCTTCACATGGAGTAGTAAGGCCAAGTCATGAATTTTGGTAGGTAACCAAAAGTCAGATTTTTTCCACAATGTGCCACCTGCATTGTTTGCTGTGTATTTAAATGATTTACAAGCTTATATGTTTGATAACACTGAACACATCCCTACCATTGAACGAGAAGTTGGACTTACAACCGTGCAGAACAATTTAAGCCTATAGTTTTTTCGTCGTGCGTTCTTTGAATTGAAAAGAACGAATGACTTCTGCTTTACCAGTGCTGCGAGAATGATTATTTTTGTGTGACAAAGTTGGGACCACAACATTAACTTGGTTCTATGTACGGAGCACACCTCTGGCAGTGTTGTGTGTGCATCCAGCCTAGCATAGAGCGCAGTGCTAAGTCAGTCCCCTGGTTCTCAGATGAAATAATGCGTGGAGCAGAAGCAGAAGCAAATACGTGTGTTATATGTGATTCAGATCCAATGGCTCCCATTTTTGTGTTCAGGTCGAGAAAGACTGTATTTGGCTTGAAACAGATCCACGGCTTATGGACACATGCAGGTAAGAGTCACTTTTACACATAAAGATCGTTATGATCCCCATTTTGCAACCACGAAAAACAAATATATTGCATCCACTTTCATCAACTAAAATATTCATTCCGGTGTCATTTCATTCAAACTTTCTATTACGCGAAGATGTATATTCACTTCAGTTGTTGTGGCCCTAATTTTTGGTCATTTGTTTGGAGCCCCGATGTCTAATGCGGCCATTGTCAAACTGAGAATAGAGAAGACGAGGTATAGTTACATTATTTGATTGTGCAGTTAGATAAAATAGTCTTATTTCATAACATACCAGAAATATTCATGTGCTCTTATTTGTTGTGTCAGTACAAGGGAAATACTAATTATCAATCATTATCAGACAAACTGAAAGCATGCATATTCGTAACAGGTTGGATGAAAGTCGATAAACCCATGACAAGTTTTAACACATGCAACACATGTAAGTTTTGTAACCCAAATACCTCAAATAGATGGAGTCCGTACATAACCGTTTCTATTATTGTAACACAGTTTCGACCCCTGTTGATTTTAAGCAACCAATTTTCTTGGAACTTTTTACTGTCGGGGCTGGGTAAAGAGAGTGGTGGAGGGGAAGGGGGTGGGGGGAGTGGGTAAGAGAGGCGTAAGGGGAAAGAGGAGATTGGACAGGAAAAGTCACTGCCTGAAGCATTCAATAAAGCCAGACAAAAAGAAATTACGACATGCAGGTTTTCAATTGATATTTTTGCAAAGCATCTGCACAAGCATGTGTGCCTCTGTGAGTATGTGCATGGCTGTTTACATGGGGTGCCTGTGTCCTCTGTGAGTATGTTCGTGGCTGCTTTCATGGGGTGCCTGTGTCCTCTGTGAGTATGTTCGTGGCTGCTTTCATGGGGTGCCTGTATCCTCTGTGAGTATGTTCGTGGCTGCTTTCATGGGGTGCCTGTGTCCTCTGTGAGTATGTGCGTGGCTGTTTACATGGGGTGCCTGTGTCCTCAGTGAGTATGTGCGTGGCTGTTTACATGGGGTGCCTGTATCCTCAGTGAGTATGTGCGTGGCTGTTTACATGGGGTGCCTGTGTCCTCAGTGAGTATGTGCGTGGCTGTTTACATGGGGTGCCTGTATCCTCAGTGAGTATGTGCGTGGCTGTTTACATGGGGTGCCTGTGTCCTCAGTGAGTATGTGCGTGGCTGTTTACATGGGGTGCCTGTATCCTCAGTGAGTATGTGCGTGGCTGCTTTCATGGGGTGCCTGTGTCCTCAGTCATTTGAGGATTTCTTTTATCTCTCTTTTCCTGACACCGTTCATTTAACGTCATATTTACAGGACAGGTTTTTTTTTCTTTCAGTTATAAGTTGTAGTAGTTTGACGTTATTGTTTAAGTATAAGTAGAGCTCGATAAAACAAAGGAGAGATATTCTGTGTGCATCTCTTTTATTAAACAGCTGTAGTCCTTAGCTTTCTCTGTTTCCACATCTTTCCCAAGTCGCTAACGTTTTCTCCCAGGTGCACCAGTTGCAGTTTCACGCAGATTTCCTTCATTTTTCAGCAGATTTGTCAGCATCCCACGTGAAACTCCCAGAATCACAGCACCTTCCCTGACAGAGACAGACGGCAGAGCTTTAAACTTTTCTAGGATTGCGATCTTTTCTACAGGGGTCATGTCTGTTCTCTTGCGTTTGGTGGCCATGGTTGCTGGTGTCCAGATTCAGACTAAACACTTGTTGGCAGTGTATGTGACAGAAATGCGATCATGAACAATCATGCACATGAACAAAAGCTCAGAAGTACGCTTCTATTGTTTTACATTTTTTTCATTTGAATAGGAATTCTGAAGAAAGTTGTCATTTTTGTTACGGTTTTTCTATTTGGTACTTGTTTGGGCTGGTCAAAAACAAACTTTTTGTGCATTTGTCAAAAAGCTGGAGGAACAAAACACAGATGAGTCATTTTGTGACACTTCAGCCAAATTTGGAGACAATCGGAGGAATAGTTTTGAACACATGTGTGTAACGCTACTCTGACCATTAACGTTGGCGCCACAGCACTTGGTCCTACAAATCTGATGTTATGAATTTGTTTTTGCAGATATCTTCACGAAATGTGCACCCTGCATTACTGAATAATTCAAGTAATTACCGAGCAAGTTTTGTGCAAATCGGTTTGTATTCTAGTGTGTAGCGCGAACACAAACAAACGCAATATTGCGCGAAATCCATGGGGTTTCCTTACCTTAAGGTTTACCTCCTCCTAAATCAGCTCCACTGGTTGCCCGTTCCTGCCCGTATCACATACAAAATCAACACTCTCACCTACAAATGCCTCCATGGTCTCGAACCTGCCTATCTCTCTGACTCTCTCTCTCTCTCTCTCTATGTCCCTTCACGAGCACTCCGATCATCTGCCGACTCCCTTAAACTCAACATCCCCCACACCAAACTCAAAACAGCAGGTCAACGCTCATTTTCTTTCCAAGCACCTAGCCAATGGAACACACTACCTCTCCCCCTCCGTCAACAACAGTCCCTCGAATCATTCAAATCTGCACTCAAGACATTCCTTTTTTCCAAATAATCCATGCATTCTACACTGCCCACCCCCATCCCACCCTGAATAACTGTACATATGTAATGGTTGATAGTGTGTGTGTGTTAGTGACTCTAAGTCTCCGTGTGTGTGAATGAGTGTGTGTGCGCCTTGAGTCGCCTGTTGGTGAGATATGTGCGCGTTATAAATATTCGTATTATTACACCCCCGGTATAGGGGTGTGTATAGGTTTCGCTCGATGTGTTTGTTTGTTTGTGTTCGCATATAGATCTCAAGAATGAACGGACCGATCGTCACCAAACTTGGTGAACAGGTTCTATACATTCCTGAGACGGTCCTTACAAAAATTGGGACCAGTCAAACACACGGTTAGGGAGTTATTGGTGGATTAAGATTCTACAAGGACTTATAGAGGCACATATTAATGGTCAAAGGGAAATAACCTTCTCAGTTGGTGGCAGTGAGAATGGTTATTTCCCTTTGACCAACGGGGGTGTTTTTCGTACCTCCTCGGGGGAATTTCTTGTTATTATTATTATTACCGTTAACTCTGCGAATGAAAACAATATTTCTTTTTAATTTGTGTGTGTGCAGCATTGAAACTCGGAAAACTGGATGAAAGAACTCCTGTGACTGTCTTGTTGAACGAGCCTTGGACACATCTTTTCGATTTTAGATTTGAGCGCATATTTGTGTGTGAGTGTAGGGGGGGGGGGTATATGTTTAAATTCCATTGTATTTGCTTTGTGTTTTGACTCGTGGTTAAGGATGACCTCTTTGTGTGCGGTTTTTGTGGGTAATCTTCATGGATGATATCAAAAGGTATCAACATTGTCACGGCATAGAGAGACCTGTAGTGATACTGCCTCTTCGATCACTCACTGATTCAGAACGTTATAAGAAGGATTCAACAAAAAGTTACTGTTTTGAGCTATTGTAACATTGTTTTCAAATACTGGACAATAAAACTGAACCATTCGTTTTCATTAACAAAATCATCTGGGAAAAACTCACGACCAACTTCATTTGAAGTTTTACAACTTTTTAGCTAGTAAATTCAGACGATTAGAAACGCCACGAGTGGGCAAACAAGCACACCACCGGCAATGTAAGCAGTTCAGTCAAACTAAGGATGAGTTATGAAAGGTGAATAGAACAGCTGGGTGTGAGTGCCAAGAAAGCGTCGGGTGGCCCGACAGCAGCGACCACAGGGCGTGGTCAGGTAAAAAAAAAAGAACACCACCACCACCACCAGGGAGTGATGAGACAGTAAAAATACACATCTTGTTATTCAATGTTTCGGGTGGTAGTCGTGACCGGGTCTATACAGACGAGCTTGAACACGGCATTGACGAGGTACTCGTGAACACAGCAGTGAGTAGCAGAATCAACGACAGCTTAGTCCTGTCGCTCGTCACCGACAACGTTACCTTTGATAAGTATTGTGAGATTGAAGAACACAGTTTGAAGTCAGTCGAAGAAGAATACACTGAAGGTGCAGAAGCAGTCATATTCATGAATGAGAAAGCGAGCAGGTTCGAAGATGTGACAACACGGGATAATTTCAATGCCTTACAAAACGTAGCATTAACCGAAAGCGGTGTAGATGAGTGTCTCAGATGTGTAAACACAACTTTAGAAGTATTGCACAACCATATATTAAACAGTGACCACACAGTGGGAGAGGAAACTCACCTAACGGATGCAGAAAGTCGTGTACAAGAGGCAGAGGTCAGTTTGAAGATATATAAAGACTCCCTAATGAATGTTCCGGATATCTTAAAAAAATATCTTTGGAGAACGTCCATTTACTGGGCTAAACTCACACATCCACTCAACATTCGCTTGTTAGTTGTTTGTTGGCATGGCCCAAACACTGGAACATACGATCAAAGAAAATACATTTTAGAAAAACTAGTTGGGTACGTGAAGAGATTGGGGGAAAAGTTCGAAGCAGATGTAGCAATGATTGGTGGTGATTTTAATCTACCCGTGCATAATGCAAAAGAAGTCGTTGCAACTGTCATACCTACTGCCATTGTCTACCATCTGCCCGGCGTCGCGGAGCTTCGAAGCCATCCACTGGACTATCTGATCGTATGGTCCACTGGATGCCGTGTTGCAAAAACAGTAGAACAAATATTACTTCCCTCACCAGACCCTGAACATCCTGAGCCGGGTACCTGGCCTTTTGACCACCCAGTCCTGCTGTACCAACTGACAGTAAGAAATGAGACAGCGCATGAGGCAGATTGCTATTTTCGAAATGTTTTGACCTAGTAAGATGTTACTGCCGTGAACTAGAGCAAGGCTCTTTTAAGTACCATGTAAAACACACACACACGTTGGATGTTGGTTTCCTGAGGGTGTTTTCAATCCAGCTCCACTTTGTCCTCAGAATCTGGCTGTCAGTGGGCTCTTGGTCCAACCTTTGCCACAGCTTTTCGTTGCAGATCTTGTCTGTCTATCTGAACTTGAAGATGCGTCTCAGACAGGTGTTGATGAAAGTCTGAATCTTCTGGTGTCTCACCTTGGTAATTTTCCTCGTCTCAGAGCCGTAGAGTTGAACCGATTTGACATTGGAGTCAAAATGCGCAGCTTGGTGGTTATGCTGATGTCTCTGGAGGCGCAGCCAGCAGATGCTCTTCAACATGATGAAGGCTGCTCGTGCCTTCCCAGTCCTGGCGGCGACGTCTCTGTCAGTGCCCCCTTGCCTATCGATCACGCTGCCCAGGTACACAAAAGATTCGACCTCTCGTGTTGGCAGTGGTGTTGATCTTCATGAGTTCTGTTTTCCTCTTGTTGATCCTGAGCCCTGTCTTGGCTGATGTTGCTGCCAGGCGAGTGGTCTTGTCTGGCATCTGGTTGAAGTTGTGAATACTGTATTACGCTGTGGTGATGTCAATTCTAAGCATGTTAGTATCATTGACGATGATAATACTGTTTTATTAATGCTTATGTGGTTTTCTAATGTCTTTTGTTTAATTTTCTTTATTTGTTATATAAATTGGTCACATTTATCTACATTCAAATTAATATGTAAAGAGCTCCTATTATGAAATAATAAGAGAGAGAGAGAGAGAGAGAGAGAGAGAGAGAGAGAGAGAGAGAGAAAAAGTGTGCGTGTGTGTCTGTGGCTGTGTGTGGGTGCTTGTGTGTGTGTGTGTGTCTGTGTGTGTCTGTGTGTGCGTCTGTGTCTGTGTGTGTGTCTGTGTGTGTGTGTGTGTGTGTGGGTGGCTGTACGAGTATGTGTGTGTGTGTATGTGTGTTTGTGTGTGTGTGTGTGTGTGTGTGTGTGTGTGTGCCTGTGTGTATGTCGGTGTTTGTGTGTGTCTGTGTGTGTCTGTGTATGTGTGGGTGTGTGTGCGTGTGTGCGTGTGTGTGTGTGTGTCTGTGGCTGTGTGTGGGTGCTTGTGTGTGTGCATGTGGGTGCGTACTTGCGTGCTGGTTGTCCTTGGATAGGTATACTTTTTATGACATTTTTGATTGTAGCTACTTGTATACATATGATTAGTATGCATTAGTGGTCATATGGATGTTTTTATATGTTTTTGTGGTCTTGAATTTGTTGCGTGTTTATGACATGGGTTTTGTATTAATTTGCATGTGGTCAAGCGTCAAGTGATATACAGTTCCTAGTTGACCAATGGCAACTGCTGTTTTTGTCATGTGATCAGTAACATTACGATAAAAGATGATATAATGTTGTTACATCATGTGGGTCTTGAGGTAGCAGGTGAGTGTTTCTCGGCATACTTATTTTGTTTTTAATAAATATGACCCTTTATCACGGTCGGATGTCACCTCGCGTGGTTCTGGGCTTGCCCAAATATACGTCCAGGGGTCGTCAGATATCAGTTATGAGATTTCGCAACAAAGTTATTCTTCAGTCTCTTTTTTTTACCCACATATATCACCTGTTAAGTTGAAAATGCCTTAACAGTTGCATAAAAGGCTTTAGAAACATCCAATCCATGCGTTATTTGTGAGATTAGCGCCCGGAAAAAAGCCACTTTCATATAACGATCGCCCTGTAAAGCTTCAAATGGACCTGTCGATACACACATGAATAGAAAGGTCGTTGTTCCGACTTTCAAACTGTGTAGTTTCTATTGGTTAGACCAGCAAAACTTGACCAATGAGCTGGTTACTAAGGAAAAGGGTCTGGGTAAGGTCAACATTGTTTGGGGCTGTTTTTCGCAGAACCAACGTTTTGAGGGTTACCTCATTCACAGGCTTATAACTCGAAAAGTGTTTACTCTTTTTTTTAAACGGTTTTCACGACTGGGTAGAGCATAAACAAATCCTTTAGCAAATGTAGAAATACACAAATCATGCGAATTTCGATATCATTTACGAGACATGTCTGTTATCATTTGCAAACAGTCAACATATTAAAAATAACGGTTTTGTTGCCATGCAGTTTATTTCGACTAAAATAAAATTCGATCTGATTCTGCAACTCTATAGACAGAACAACCAATGGGGACGGGATTGAACCCAGGCTGGTGTGACCTTATGCTCATGACCTCATGCAGCCAATTACACACTTGACCTCATGATTATTAACAGTTGACAGGTTCTAACACAACAGGTTCAACAACTCTTTTGCTTTGCTTTCTCTAGTCTACTAGATAGGGTCAGATTCCCTCTCAACATTAGACAGTCAGGAAATAACTTAAAACTGCATTTGAAGTAAGGCGAGTCACACAATTTCTTTTCATTCCTCGGAACTTTTACCATGTAAGTTTCAAGCGAGCTGAGCACAACATGTCATTTTCAGAAGGTGGGTGTTGCCTCTATACCCACCCCCACCATTTAGATTTCAAGTGAGCGGTCGGCATTGCGCACTCAGACAATGGGCGGTGCCTTGCTGTTCCGTTACGCACCCACCGACAAAACTCGCTTTTCGGTATTTTTTTTAGATAAAGAGAGTATTACCTGACAGCATTTGAAGTGTCATTCTTTAGAATAAATCACGCTGATATTGTTGAATTACATTTTTACTTTGTCTTGTTAATTTTTAGCGTGATAAACAAAAAGGGTCCCTGCCTGAACGTTATAACATTTAGAGGGTCACCTAGAATCCGTCCTGATTGGTCAAAAAGCCATATGGGGCACTGAATTGGTAATAATATGAGTTATTTCTAATATGCTGACTGTTAGCAAATGATAACAGACATGTCGAGAAAAAAGATATCAAGCATGAGCCTTTTAGGCGAATGCTGATATCGTTTGTGAGACATATCTGTTATCATTTGCTAACAGTCAGCATATTAGAAATAACGGTTTTATTACCGTTTAATTTGACCAAAAGAAATTTCGAAGCGACCCCGCGAATTAGACAGAACAGCCGCAATGGGAACTGGAGCGCTCCTACCTGATTATGCCTGTCAGTCAAAGAATTCTCGTGACCTGGGTCAGCCAATCAGAGTAACACACCTTACGTGATGAATATTCACAGGTCAAATGCGTTTGACACACAACAAACCATGTTGAACATGCGTTTCGGTTGCTTCGCTTTTTCTTGTTGAACAGAGAGCGACAGATTTAGAACCGACTCCAGACGGATGGGAAATGACGTAAAGATACATTTGACGTAAAGCGAGTGACCCAATTTCACTTGATTTTCCGAACTTTGATAATTTAGATTTCAAGTGAGCGAGTCGGCATTGCACACTCAGAGGATGGGCGGTGCCTCGCTGTTCCGTAAAGCACCCACCGACAAAACTCGCTTTTCGGTATTTTTTAGATAAAGAGAGTATTATCTGACAGCATTTGAAGTGTCATTCTTTAGAATAAATCACACTGATATTGCTGATTTAAATGTTTACTTTGTCTTGTTCATTTTTAGCTTGATAAACAAAAAGGGTCCCTGCCTGAACGTTATAACATTTAGAGGGTCACCTAGAATCCGTCCGGATTGGTCAAAAAGCCATATGGGGCACTGACTTGGTAATAATTATAAATATCACTGTGAAATATGTGCGTGTTGTGTTCTCTCCTGAATACTGACAAATATGTGTTAGTTATCACTGGCTTTAATAATGTATTTCAAAGTATCCTTTTATAGGGCCTACTATGTGTTAGTTATCACTGGCTTTCATAATTTATTTCCTAGTATCTATGTGTTAGTTATCACTGGCTTTCATAATGTATTTGAAAGTATTCTTTTATACTTCAGACTTGTTTATGTTTCCGGAAACACTGACACATGGGTTTGTATTGACCTGTAACGAATATGTCGACTTTGAATTTCATGTTTGGCTTGTGTCACATTTTTTTTATTTTTTTTTAACCATTCAAGTCGTGTTTTCATTGTTAAACTCTTGAGATATGTTCAGCTTGTCGTTGATTTTCCATGTAATCAAAGCGAATCGATAGAACATGCGAACATGGCGTATTCTTTAAATGAAAAAGTGACCATTTGAACCTTTTGATTATGACCTGTACCGCATTCTGTGAAACCTCTCATTCGCTTTTAAGAGATTCACCCTCCTTTCGAGTGTTAACAGTTCAGTTAACTACCACCGATCTATCGACGGTTTGTATTGAATACATACATCCGTTCATTTCATCATATATATAGATATATACCCCACATCAATATGCCAAATAAATTTTAACATTTTAACATTCTTACACATGTATGTTTGTGAGTGCTTGATTTGAAGAGAACAAGTAGGATGAATTCCCAACCTTGGGTTATTAACTATGTTGTTTTCTAAACAGGCTGACTATCTCCTGCGCAGCGAGAAACATTTAACCAGAATCATTTTTAGCAAATTTGAAAAGATGCCGGTTACAAAATAACCAAACATTCAACCAAAAATGTCTCACTAAAGCAAGAATGCAGACAAAGCCTGAACATTGTTGTGTGTGTTACAGTGGAATATGACGCTAGAGTCGCGTGTTGAAGTCAGGCCAAATAAGTCGTGTAAAGACGTAATTGTGTTCACGGAAATAAACGTCGGCAATGTCCAATTTAACAGACTTGCTGTGATTAAATATATATTGTACTTACACAATTTGTACAATGCTTTATGTTACGCTAGTCTTTAGCGTGATTTTCATTTATGGTAAAACTTGCTTTCTAAGGCAGTTGATCTGCACGATTATCTGTTGTTGCTTTTTTATATTTCATGTTTTTGTATATTCTAAATATGACTCACTGTTTTAATGTTTTGAAAGTTTAGTGCACACCCTGACCTTAAAGGCTATTGCATATATGGTACTGTTGAATTGTTGGTTATACGTTAGTAGGCGTACTTGCTATGCTTCCGATTACATGTCTGTCTGCACAATGTAATAATTATTTTTGTTTTTACGCAATGTTGTACAATTGTAAAATATAATATCTGATTGTGTACACATTCATGGAGTCATATATTTTCAAGACTTATAATCCTTCATCGATTCTAAAATACCTAGAAGTCTTTGGGTGAAACAGTCGTCTCCCTTTAACAACGTTGTGTGCCACGTAGGTTGAGAAAAAAACGACCAGAAACTCAATGTCACGTGACATGGTGTAATATGTACTGCAAAGTCCAAGATAATACGGTAGGCTACTCACGTTTCTACTAAGAAGGCAACACTTGTTGACAATCAAGACATCCCTACAGTTTCAGCCCTTGATTCCTGGCGGGATGACGTAATATGTAACACACGTTTACGTAGATTTCTGCAAGGGGGACAATTGACGTCATTGAGGTTCCGAAAGAAAATGTTTACTGAGGCACATTTTTGTGTGAGAAATACAAGTAAACTTGATCGATTTCACTGTTTACACCACATGTAAAACACTAATTCCGTTTCTACTGGAAGTTGTCTGACATCTCAAAGCTTTCTTGTTTTTGATCAAGAGGAATGTCGGGCGCAGTGGCCTAGTGGATAAGACATCAGCCTCCTAATCGGAAGGTCGTGAGTTCAAATCCCGGTCGCGGCCTCATAGTGGGTTAAGGGTGGAGATGTGTTCGATCTCCCAGGTCAACTTATGTGAAGACCTGCTAGTGGCTTATCTCCCTCCGTGTGTACAAGCAAGCACAAGATCAAGTGCGCACGGAAAAGATCCTGTAATCCATGTCAGACTTTGGTGGGTTATGGAAACACGAAAATACCCAGCATGCTTACCCCGAAATCTGCGTGTGGCTGCTTGAACGGCGGGGTAATAACGGTCATACATGTGCAAAAACACGAGTGAACGTGGGCATTCAGCCCATGGACGGAGAAGAAGAAGATCAAAAGGAATAAATATCTCCACGTTTTCTCTGATGGTAAAAACTTCATGTCAGCAGTTTAAATCTAAATAAAAAAAATGAAAAATGTCTCTGCCCACAGCATGCAAAACACTATTATTCATACGTTTATATCTAACCGTGTTAATCATTTGCAAATTCAAATTTATGTTGATTTTATTGAACATATCTTACGCAAATACCTATCGTGTAGTTCAATTTGACTTTATTACACTTATCCTTACAATTGTATAACTTCATTTATCCGAGTTACATATCCACGTCATTAACAATAAACCGACCACAAATGAAATCAAGAATAATCAAATATCAACTGAACTACCTACCTATCAACAGACAAGCTTAGTGATATTAATAACAGAATCAAATGCACAAACACAACCAGACACACAAACACACACACACACTGACACACACACAC
>NC_090255.1:1341761-1351761 GCF_037325665.1 Littorina saxatilis
ACCTCTCTGGCGTCATCGTTTGAGAGTCTAGTGTAGACCTCAAGTGCTGCCCCAGTCAAATGTGCGCTGAGTAGAATCGCCCAGTCGTCGCGCTGCCATCTAGCACTCTCAGCGAACCTCTCGAATCTTGCAAGGTAGCAGTCGATCTGGTCCTTCCCGTCAGCGAATGCTGGAAGTTTCGGTGCCCTGTGTAACATTTGCTGCTGGTTATCTCTTTGGCGTGGTGTCTCGTGCTCATTTTGAACACGCACCATTTCTGTCTGAAGCTCTAAACGCTTCGTCTCCATTTCTATTTGGAGCTCTACGCGTTTCAGCTCCATTTTCCTTTCTTCACGCTGTGCTTCTCTTTCTCTTTCTTCACGCTGCGCTTGTCTTTCTTCACGCTCACGCTGCGCTTGTCTTTCTTCCCGCTCACGCTGCGCTTGTCTTTCTTTTTCTTCTCGCTCACGCTGCGCTTGTCTTTCTTTTTCTTCTCGCTCACGCTGCGCTTGTCTTTCTTCACGCTGCGCCAGCAGTCGTGTCTGGGACTCGACGAACTCCGTCAACTGCTTGCCTTTTAGTCCCAGTTCAATTCCTTTTCCCCAGAACTCAGCCATTCTGGTCTTTTCCGGTGCGTTCGTCTGTATTCTTTCACAGCCCCGAACGTAGACGAATGTAGTCTTCTAAAAGAACACAGTCTCTACTGCACCTCCGATGCTTCTCTCGTCGCTGTTCACCTTCGTAGACGCAGGCTGCCACCCTCCTCGTCTAACGTGACGGCGCACTCTGCTCACGATACGTACACGACGTACCTCAGTCGTATTTCGTAGTATTAATGCACTAGCTCCGCGACGAAGTCCGTCTCGTCCAAACGGCAGCTAACCTCTGTAATCCCGATACACTCCGGCGTCGCTCACCGTACCGAGCTGCGGCGATTACCAAACTCTTCACCAGTCACACCGAATCCACGGTTCCGTAGTCTCAATACTGATCCCTCAGGATACACCCGATTGATGGCTACCTCCTGTGACTGTCTTGACACTCCTTGTTGCTGGAAAATCCTTGGCGTTAAACGTAGATCCTTGGCTTGGCCCCCAATTGTTACACGACACTTGAGATTGCCACAAGTTCTCAAATGTCGTATAGTTGTGTTCTTTTATTCTACGTCGCCCGTCTTCGCAGCAGCAGAAAACAACTCGTCAAATTGAGTTCGAGGATTTATTCAGCATTCAATACATACAACTGCACAACGTAGCAGAACTCAAAAAGAAGCTCTTTAACATTCAAATCGCGCTGGCATATAAATTATAGCAAATACTCAATCTCGAGAATATTCCAGACCGAACATGATACAACTACATTATACGAGCCGTGCATGGACTAAACTAGCGACATTCTCTATGACGTACATCAAAAGCGCCGA
Source organism: Littorina saxatilis (assembly GCF_037325665.1). Lineage (NCBI taxonomy): Eukaryota > Metazoa > Mollusca > Gastropoda > Littorinimorpha > Littorinidae > Littorina > Littorina saxatilis. The sequence goes on from NC_090255.1 coordinate 1,343,164, forward strand.
CGCACTTAATCCGAACGAACGCCACGAACTCACGACTAAAACAGCATGGTAAACAACTTGTTTTGACAGGACTAGAAAGTTCACCTGCATTCTCGTCCAAGCATAAATATTGTGTTTACAAAATATAATATCGGTACTTTCCCACAAAGTACAAATAAGTCAACTACATGCAACACACAAAACTGAACCAAAGTTCAGCAACGGTAGCGTTTCCTAACAGTGTGTGTGTGTGTGTGTGTGTGTGTGTATGTGTGTGTGTGTGTGTCTGTGTGTGTGTGTGTGTGTGCTTGTGTGAGTGTGCGTGCGTGCTTGCGTGCGTACGTGCGTGTGTTTGTGTGTGTGTGTGTGTGTGTGTGTGTGTGTATGTGTGTGTGTGTGTGTGTGTGTGTGTCACACGCGTATCTCCAGACTTGGAATCAAGGCGCAGGGATCTATATTTATGCCGTGTGAGATGGAATTTTTTTTTACACAATACATCACGCATTCACATTGACCAGCAGATCGCAGCCATTTCGGCGCATATCCTACTTTTCATATTATTCCAAGTCACACGGGTATTTTGGTGGACATTTTTTATCTATGCCAATACAGGTTTGCCAGGAAAGACCCTTTCGTCAATCGTGGGATCTTTAACGTGCACACCCCAATGTAGTGTACACGAAGGGACCTCGGTTTTTCGTCTCATCCGAAAGACTAGTGTGCTGAAGAACATATGTTGTTTTTATGTGTGCAGCATCACAACTCGGGAAAACCGGAGGAGACAAGGTCCTCCATTGTCCTGTTTGACAAGGCTTGAACATTTGGATTCGTTTATAAAGTTAAAAGAAAGTGCGTGCCTTTTTCTGTACTAGTATACTATTTTCTTTGTTCGATTGTTTGTTTATTTGTTTTCACTAATGGTTTAGCATTAACTTTGCATGTGCGTGCTTTATGGATGAAATGTACAAAGAGTCTAAACACATCGCGATATTGAACACATTTTTTAAGTGAAAATAATAGCTGTCACTGTGGATGTGTCATCACTGTCACCACAGACACAGACTTGTAGCGCCACAGCCTGTTTCGTCACCTACTGCTACCAACAGAGAAATCATAGCATATCTGGAGGTAATGACTGATGTGACATTCGTGTGGAACTTGAAAATAACAAATATTTAACTTTATTGCAATAAGCAAATGATCTTGGAAAAACGATGGGTGACAGCATTTTACGATGGACTTAATTTCAATTTTTCTGAACGTCCTTCAAGGGTAGTTTGTAGACGAACAAAAATGCCACACGTTATGCAGACAAGCCCAAGAGTGATCAAGCGACCATAAATAAATAAGCTATAAGCAGTTAGGTCAAGCGAAAGCGGTGAGTTATGACATTTTAAAAGCATGGAAGGAAGCAGACAAACAAACCTAAAAGCTATGCGTGGCCAGACAACACCAACACCAACAACACAAGCAACAAAAACAAAAACAACCCCATCAAAAACAGCAGCGGCCGCATTATTATCAGCGACCCCTGGCCAGGCGTCATCTACAAAAACAAAAACTAGCAAGACGAAAAAAGAAGAAGAAAGAAATGGAAAGAAAGACTCAGCAAAAGAAACAACAAGTAATGATCAAACACCAAAAGAAACAAACATGGAGGGGGCAACAACAGCAGCAACAACACCAGCAGGAGCAGAGGAAGCAGAAGCACTCGTTGTGAGTGACGAGACAATAACGACAGAGCTAGAGATTCTGTTATTTAATGTTTCGTGTGGTAGCGGTACAAGAAACGCGGCTTTAGAAAATCAACTCATCGACGGCATTCGCGACGTATTCAAACGGGATCAGGTGAAAGATTTGATCAACAGTGACGTCCTGTTTTTGTCGCTCGTCACCGACAAAATTACCGAAGACAAGTATACTGATATTGAAGGATTTGATTTGGTGGCAGTCCAAGGATACTATAACGGTGCAGAAGCAATGATATTCAGTAATGACAATGAAAATAAGATCACCGATGAGACAACGTGGGAGAAGTCCGATGCTTCAATAAGACTAGCAATAGACGAATCCGGTGTAGATGAGAGCCTCAGTGAACTAGTTACAAAATTAAATACATATCAAAAAGAGGAACATAGCAGTTGCTTTACAGAGTCAGAGACAGAGATTCAAAGTCTACGTGATGCCGAGCAAAAGGCAAAGATCTGTTTTGAGGAAACTAAAAAGGTCCTGATGAACATTTACAAAACTAAAATTCCTGCTATCTTGAGCAATTATCTTTGGGGAACGTCCATTTTCTGGTCTACTTCCACCCCTCCAAACATTCGCCTGTTGGTTGTTTGTTGGCATGGTCCATACAACTGTTTAAAAGAAAAAATTAAGAGATCAACTATTTTCAGAAAACTTGTACAGTTCGTCGAAAAGTTGAGGACAAAGTATAAAGCAGATGTCGCAATGATTGGTGGTGATTTCAATCTATCTGCGGTGGCTCGACCCCCTAAGGCTCCACCCCAGGATGATTCACCCCAGGATGATCCACACCAGGATAATATTCCCCAGGATGATTCACCCCAGGATAACATTCCCCAGAATGATTCACCCCAGGATAACATTCCCCAGAATGATTCACCCCAGGATAATATTCCCCAGGATGATTCACCCCAGGATGATCCACCCCAGGAAGGTCCACCCCAGAATGATCCACCCCAGGGTTATCCACAACAAATCGTGAACAAGATGACTTCAGACGGTTTGATACCCCCTGCCATCGTCCACCATTTGCAAGTCAAGCAGAAGCGAGATGATATACTTGACTATCTGGTTGTGTGGTCCGAAGGATTTAAAGTCACATGCACAGGAACCCAACTATTTCTCCCCTCAGACACGACACCACCCAATGCGCAGAGGGGGCTCTGGCCTTTTGACCACCCAGTCCTGAAGTACAAGCTGATAGTACAAAAGGAGATAGCGAATTAAAGGCACAGTGCAGCTCACAGCCTTCGTTTTGCGTTTTTGTTGCAGATGAGTGCATTTACAGTTCAAAAATCCTCCCATGGTAGTAAAACATACCCAAAACTACCCAACGACGACATCTGTGAAGCTCGACAGTTTCTTGTTCACGCGAGTGCATAAATTAACCTAGTTATTACGTGGTGTTTGGTCGGAATTCGATTCAACTGAGAGATTCCGGCCTCCATTTTGTTTTACACAAACTCATGATGATGTCTGACATAGTTTGCTAGTGACGTGTCTTTTTGTGCATGATGTGGTGATCTACCTGATCTAAATTTAGATCCAAAAATAGGTCAAGACCAGCCGGGTCCGAGTACGAAATTAATTCGTAAAAAAACCGCAGTTCTTGACTCTTTGGGTGCAAGTCAATGAAACTTGGTAGTTCTTCTAACGGATAGCTGCCTGAGGTATGACTAAAAGCCCCAGGGGCTCCGTGCACCTGGATTTGACAATTTCAGTACCTTTAAGCAGAATGATATACTGGAATTGTTTTGACAACTTAACATTTTACTGTCATGACCTAGAGCAAGGCTCTCTAAGTACCCTGCAAAACACACACACAGCGAGATACACACAACACAGAGAGAGAGAGAGAGAGAGAGAGAGAGAGAGAGAGAGAGAGAGAGAGAGAGAGAGAGAGAGAGAGAGAGAGAGAGAGAGAGAGAGAGAGAGAGAGAGAGAGAGAGAGAGAGAGAGAGAGAGAGAGAGATATGTTTGTTCCTCTTTTTTTTAACGGAGCGTGTTTGATGTGTGGGACATGACGAACTTTTGCGTATTACGTAATTTAGTCAAATGATTTGCTTTGTGCATAGATATGCCACTGTAGCGTTTAAAAAGCTTACAATGCATGAGTCATGCTATTTTCTCGTGTCGATGGCTTTCAGAACTTAACTCGAAAGTAGGTTGTGTGACCTGTGCACCTTGATGTCCCCTTAAACGGTGCCAAAAATAGCATGATATGCCGTGCTAGTTCTGTGCAAGGAGCTAACAGAAAAAACTACACTCACCTTGAACACTACCTGGGCAACATGTTTTGGCCACCTTGTTATTAACCTTCACCTTGTTCCTGGATGACCCAGAGCCTCACAAAAATGTTTGTATCTATTAAATTATTGGGAGTTTTGGATTGAAACTTCATGTAATCTTCAAACACTATAGAAACTTTGTATCGACCAATGTTGAAAGGATTATCTTTGTAAACAAACCAATAAACAATGACGTCATTTGAACTACACAGTCCCGATGGTGTGGGTCGTGGACGATCCCTATGGACTTAAAGAAGGCATTCTACGTTGTTTATCTGTATTCGGATGGCGTGGGTCGTGTACGACCAATACTTTGCAACGAGGCGGTAAAGAGTGTATCCGTATTGGGATGGCGTGGGTCGTGTACGACTTATACTTTTTACGTTTAATTCTCCTTTAGTAAGTATGGGTCGTAGTTTGAACACATTCGTGGTGGGATGGTACACAATTGTTTGCCTTAGAATGAAAGCAACCTTCACTGTCACATTCGATATTTTGTTGGTGTGCCTGTTTTATAATGTTTGTGATGTTAACTTGTGCAAGTGGTTATATTCTGTTTAGTGTTTTCAAGTTGCATTGCTTTCTTTGTTCTTTGATATGCAAGAATGTAGCTCCTGTGATGATCATTGCTGTATTACGCTGTGGTGGTACTTATTCCAAGCATGTCAGTATTATTATTATAGATGATCATACTGTTTTTCAAAATGCTTTTGTGATTTTGCAATGTTTTATTGCTTTACTTTTATCATTTGTATTATGTACTGTGCATATGTATAGACATTAAAATGAACATGTGAATAATTGCTTTTATCAGATATAGTTCGTGCATACCCAGATTTCTTGTATTGGTACTTGTATGACATTTTTGATTCTAGCTTTTGTGATAAATATGATAACCATGAATTTTAGTATTCTATTTGTGATATGGATGTTTCATACGTTTTGTTAAGTGTTTTTGACATGGGTTTAGTACTGAATTGAATTTGTTCAAGCTTACATTTGTTAGTACAAATGTGCTATTGGTTAGTTATACCAGAGAAGTTTGTTTATGTTTATTTGGTGTTTAACGTCGTTTTCAACCACGAAGGTTATATCGCGACGAACCACCAGAGAAGTATAGTTTGTACATTTGAGCAATCGGAACTTTTCAGTCGCTAAAAGATTGTCCTCACAAACTTTGAATGCGCCCCATGAGCTATCGAGGATTCCGGCTGGCTGCTAGGTGAATAACAAAATACAGGGTGACCCCCCCCCCCCAAAAAAAAAAAAAAAAAAAAAAAAAAAAAAAAGATAAAATAGAAACGACAAATAGAAACAACAACAACAACAAAATTAATGCAGCCCACAAAAATGCTAATAACTATACTACGTCACTAAATAGAATTACGTCCTATTTAATGCAAATTAACTTCTGCTTAATATGCATTACCCGTCCTTTGAGTGGCAAGCTTTTAGATCAAATTTTGTGATTGTTGTACTCTGTCGAAAAAAATACGAATTTGGAAATTGACTCAACAGTACGATGTGTGATATCGAGCGGTAGGTAAACTCACCCGATATAAGCTTCCCCCAGATTGTTACCTTGTTTGAAGAATCTAGTTTACCATATAACCAACCTTGTACAATCGTCAACTTGAATACAGGAATTGCATGACATGATCAATGAAGGAATGCGTTCATGTAATTAGATTAGTGTCATATATAATCTTCCTTAGAGTTGGTAAGGAGTGGTAAGTAGAATTGGATGTCTTCCAATGTATGGAAGCGGTGGAAAGACCGTCTGCTCGAGTTGAAGTGATCACCCTGGCTAAACCGAAACCTCGTTTAAGTTTGGTGTTGTAATATAATGATATTAAACAACTTCAGTTTAGCATATGATAATTGCCGAAATACGGCTATGTGAGACTATCCAATGAGATTCCCCCAATTTCCCCACTTGGATATCAGAATAGCAATATGTAGAGGTTGCATGCCGAGTCTCAGTGATTATCAAAAATAATAGTCGAAGTTAGCGGATCATGAAAAATGCGAGCTTCAGCGAGCTTTTTCATGACCGCGAACTGAGACCATTATTTTTAATAATCACTGAGACGAGGTATGTAACCTCTTTATTCCTCCTTTCTTCAGTTATTCAAAGAAAAAATAAATTTTTGTGCGCAAGTTTGATCGAATCCAAATCACTCAACCAGTCTACCTGCGCTGGCGATTGAATAATGCGCGGTTGAATAGTTCAGGGAAAATCAATCAATTCTGTTAACACTTATTATCGCATTTATACTGACCACATGACAAAACATGCAGGAAATGTTCTTTCTTCGAATGGGACAATCAGACGAACTTTTGCACCCGTATTCTAACATTAAAAACTGTATGAAGTTCAGTTTTCTGGGGCAAAATAGTGTATGCAACCGCTGTATGTTCTTTAAATTGATGCGATGTGTGCATTTGGTTGCGTGTGATCTGTTTATAAAATGAAATATTGTCGAAAACTAACCGTCGGATTGCAGTCTCTTGTCCAAGCAACTCAGTTCAGAAAATTTGGAAGGGGAACTACTCTTGTCGTACAAGAGTTACTTGCCTTGGGAGTTTGTGTGCACTCATAAGAGATCTAAAGCGAGTTTGTCTGCACTGATCGTCAGATTTGGATTTAGAAAACAACCAAACTCATAGATTTTATATGGAGATTAATGTGTTCAAGCCTGTAGTTTCCAGTTTAAATGCAGTATGTTTGTACTGTATGGTCTAGAGATGTATATTTCGTACATTGGAGCGTTCGGAACTTTTCAATCGCTTAAAAGTAGTTCCCTCAAAGTCTAACTCATGAACCTGTGAGCTATCGAGGATTCAGGCCCGTTGTTGGGTAAGTTATTTTGGTTGTTGGGTAAGTTACTGAAAAATAACTAGCCCTACACCTTTACAGAGAGAAAGAAGCAGAGGGGGGAATAATATACGTTATTTGTATTTAAGACCAAAATATGACATTTTACACAGATCGAGACAGTCAGTGTTCCTCCGAGATCTCGCTGACGGTCGAGGTGAACAATGACTGTCGACTCAAGGCGCACAAGATAAGATGATATAATGCTGCTACGTTGTGTAGGTCTGGAGGTACTGTGTGTTTCTATGTATTCTGTTTTCTGTAATTACTGTTATACCTTTTTCTGTGATGTTTTCGATTACCTGCAGGGCCGGACTACCGGGGGGGTTATGGGGGTTGCGCAACCCCCCCCCCCCCCCCCCTAGCCTAAACATGTACCTTACTTATTTAATTTTTTTTATTATTGCTTATTTTATGCCGTTTCATGCAAGGAGCGACCATTTTCCTATCTCAGAATATGACCTACCCGTCAGCTTCAGGGGGCTTTGCCCCCTGACCCCCACAACGAGGGGGGGGGGTGGGTTCTAGGGTTTCCGGACCCCCCCCCCCCCCCCCAGCCAAAAAATAAAAATATTGAATGAGGTATGCATTTCTTTATTTTACATTGAGTTTCAATTTTTGGGGTATTAATCAGTGACAAAATCTGCTGCCTGAAACTGGTAATGATCATCCTCAGAATGCACCAGATTGCACCATTTTGCATCCTTTTTTTCAAAATTTTCCGGGGGGGCATGCCCCCGGACCCCCCTAGCAAGCTAGGCGCTTTGCGCCGTCGGCTCGGCGCTTTGCGCCTTCACACCCATATCTTCACAATATACTTTTGAAAAAAACCAGTCATAAAATGAACTGATCCGCCCCTGCCGCCAGGGGGGATGTCCCCCTGGGCCACCACTGGCAACCCCCCCCCTCCTCTTCGCCTAGTCCGGCCCTGACCTGGCTACTGTTATGGCTCTTTTTGCATTTGTGTGATACTTAAAATGTTGTAAATAATATCTGTGATCGCACCTCTTCAAACTGCATACTTGTTGTTTGTGAAAACACAGAAACATGTGTTTGCGATGATCATCCAAGCGAATATACTAGCTTTGTTTTTTCTGTGATTTGTTGTACAGAGTTGCTGTGTCTGAAATTCCATATTACGCATGTGGACTGACTGTACATTGTTTTAACTGTTAAAACATGTTTATGTTTATTTTGTCGACACACTTGCAAAATCGAAAAAATGAAATTATACTAATAACTTTGAAAACAGGTTACAGAATTCTAAGGACTCCTGGTGAACAATGACTAGGTGGAGGGAAACATTACCATGAAATAAGATGACTTTTACCTTCTTTGTTCTTGTTTCGCGTGTGAATTTTGTATGGAACATGCTTAAATGTTGAATTTTAAGTTACAAGCTTAGTAGCTACCACTGGGTTTGAGTGTGTATTTAACACCTTTCTTTTTATACTGCAGACTTCATTGTTGCGGCTTCTGGAAACACGGACACATGTGTTTGTGTTGACCCGTGTCGAATATGTCGACTTTGATTTACTGTGACATATTCAACATGTTTTTGCAAAATGTGAACCATGCGCCATGTTACACAAGCATTTATTGAAACACCTTGCTCTTCAAGGCGGTTGATCCGAACGATTATCCAGGTGTTTTCTTTTTAATCTTACTGTTTATTTTCTACATTTGTCTCACTGTTTTCAATGA
>NC_090255.1:1359261-1374261 GCF_037325665.1 Littorina saxatilis
TTTTATGACGGTTAATATCGTTTTTTTCATATTCATGTGAGCAAACCACTAAGCAGAAAGTTCTTTTCAAGTTGGGCTACACTCATGTACATTCCTTTGTAATGAGTGTAGGCGATGGGATGTGGATAGCTTACACATGATGCACCAACTGCATGGTAGGCTAGGCACACATTCTGTGTAACTTGATTTGAATGAAAAACAAGTCACGTGAGGTGGAATAACAACTTTTCGTCATTCAGAAAGTGTGTCACACAGCCAGCCTGTGTATGATCGGGAACAGGCACACGACACTAGTCTTATACGAACTGATATTGTGTCTGATCAGGGACAGGCACATGATGTCATTATTTTTGGAAAGTATAGTGTTGCTTGTGATTACCAAGGCTCCGAGCTATCGTGCATTGCGTTGGATGTTGGCGGTGTATTATCTCAAATGAAATTTCTGAAGCTTACTTGTAAATATGATATTACCGTAAAGTACCTTGTAAGCGCCCACCCCCCCTGTGCACCGATTCCGACCCAAAGTAGGGGGTGGGCGCTTACAAGGTACTACACCCTATGCACGAGCAGTTTTCAGTAAGAAATGTGATCTTTGATCACTTCGTAATCATATCTTCTTTCTTTTTTCATCTTCCATTGTTTTTCTTGTTCGTATTGTCATTAGAAGAGCTTGGGGAGACAAATGTCGTCGCATCCTTTTCTTGTCTGCAGAGGTGCCGCTGTCGGCCGCACTGTGTCTCTGTTTCCCTTGAACAAGGGGTACGTCTTCTGGATATGGGCAGCAGTCTATTTTACTTGGCCAAAGACTGTTTTCGGCAGAAAGAGAGAGAGAGAGAGAGAGAGAGAGAGAGAGAGAGAGAGAGAGAGAGAGAGAGAGAGAGAGAGAGAGAGAGAGAGAGAGAGCGAGAGAGAGCGAGAGGAGGGGGAGTATTGTGTGTGTGTCTGTGTGTGTGTGAGTGTGTGTGTTTCCATTGGCGTTATTATCCAAATAGTCAAGAGCTGACAGCTTAAATGCAACGGTGTACGATTTGATCCGCGGCATCTTGTAATCATTGACTTGCAGGCGTTTAGATCCAAGGCGTGCAGACACACGTGATAGGGTTTGCAAGAAAGGGAAATCATTCACAAAACTAGCAGATCAAGTGCGGAATTTTTATTTCCCCTGATTTCAATGGTGTAAAATGGGGAGTGGGCGCTTACAAGGTATTCTACCCTATGCACGGTTTTGGACTAAAAGTGGGGGGTGGGCGCTTACTCGATACTGGGCGCTTACAAGGTACTTTACGGTATTGCCTTATCCGAGAGTAAGCTGGATGATATTGACACAGTTGATGTTCCGGTTTATGTGTCACTTTATACAAACAACAGCAAGTTTAAACGTACATCAGGAGGAATGTTGTTAGTCAAGGAGGATATTGTACAGTTTATCACAGTACGAAACCAATCACAGCATTCTTTTTCCTCACACACACACACACACACACGCTTTCATGTTTTGTATATGAAATCCAAAGTTGATGTTTCCCTAAGAAAATATTATAAGTGTTGTGATGCAGACTTATGATAAAATATTATGGTTTTTTTGTTTAATTCAGTAAGGAGTTTTTAAAACAATTATATACTTTTTGGCGCTGTGAACATTCCCCCAGAAGGTTCACCATACGTGAATAAGGATGTTTATACCGAATTATATGATGCAGTCCTCACTATTGAACATGAAGGCGCGTGCTTACTTGGAGATTTTAATGCAAGAACAGGATTACTTACAGACACCACTGAAGATTTATTTGATGTTGATTTTGATATGCCCTGTGAAACACAAGCAAATGACGAAGGTGACACACATTTTCATATTTCGAAGAGAAATTTACAAGATGTGTCAGTAAATAATTTTGGGCATGATTTATTGGATTCTTTTAACACATTTGATATGGTTATTATAAATGGTCGGATTGGACCAGACAGAGGCACCGGGAAATTTACATGTAAAATGTTAGTGTTGGTGTTAATTATATTCTGATTTCAGCAAAAATGTTTCATACTATTAAAGAATGTGTTGTTATTTATTTGTGTGAAATGTTCTCGGATGTTCACTGCCCCTTGGTAATTAAGCTTGATTGTATTTCTGGACAAAATGTTTTAAGTCATGATTGTGTTGATGAAGATGGGAACGAAGTGCATGCTTGTAATGTAGCAGAAGACTTCGAAGGAAGACCGAAATGAAAAACAGATTTGGAACCTGATTATATTTGTGGTCTGGAGGATTCATTGATAAACGATAATGATTTACATTTAGATGAATTGTTAGTATTTAAAGAAAATGTTTCGGTTGACGAAGTTAACATAGTTGTTTTAGAACTTAATTATATCACGAAGAGTAGTGCACAGTAGTGTTATGTAAAAGATGTTTTTTGGTAAGAAGCAATAAAAAAGGAAAACCGAAAATGTGCCATGGTTGAATGTTACATGTTCGAAAAAGAGAAAATCCTTTTTTAAAGCAAAACATGTACATAGAAGAATGAAGACTGCCTTTTCGCGTGAGCTCCGCACCAAAACAAGTCGAAGTTATAAACAGGAAGTAAATAAGCAATTTAAAAAGATATTAAGCGGACCTTGTTAAAAAAATTAAAAACCTAAAAATCCGTGATCTAAAATCATAATTATTGGATGATTATTAATGGAACCCTAAGTGAAAAATATGAAGAATTATCAAAAGTCTCTTCTGACGTTTTTTTTTTAAACACTTTAAAGGTATGTTTTCAGCAGGTGAAAATGAGGTTAAAAAAATGAAGGTAATTTAAATGAAATGGTACATAATGATAACGCTGATTTCAATCGTATGATAACAGAAGATGAAGTTTTAAAAGCAGTTAAAAAGTTAAAAAGTTAAAGAATAATAATAAGCCTGTGGAAATCATCAAATTATAAATGAATTTTTGAAAGTTTCTGTTGGGAAGTTGATTAAAGTATATACACAGCTGTTAAATGTATTTTGTTTGTTCTGGACACATGCCCGAGAAATGGTCCGTTAGGCTTTTACGCCCCATGTATAAACAAATGGGAAATGTTGAAGACCCAGCTAATTACAGAGGTATACCCCTGATGAGCTGCTTTGGAAAGTTATTTACCAGTGTTTTGAATAATAGGCTAACTAAATATTTTGATGATTATTCAGTCATTGGTGAAGAACAAGCCGGTTTTCGAGCAGGTCATTCAACCCTCGACCACATTTTTACTTTACACAGTACAATTGATTATTTTGTATCAAAGGGAACAAGATTATATTGTCTTTTTTATTGGTTATGAAAAAGCATTTGATTATGTGAAAAGAGCTTTTCTTTGTAAGAAAATGTTTGATTTTAATATAAATGGGCGAATGCTGAATATTATTCAAAGTTTGTATAGTAAGGCCAAGTCATGGGTTTGGGTAGGTAACCAAAAGTCATATTTTTTCCACAATGTGCCACCTGCATTGTTTGCTGTGTATTTAAATGATTTAAAAGCTTATATGTTTGATAACACTGAACACCTCCCTACCATTGAACGAGAAGTTGGACTTACAACCGTGCAGAACAATTTAAGCCTATAGTTTTTTCGTCGTGCGTTCTTTGAATTGAAAAGAACGAATGACTTCTGCTTTACCAGTGCTGCGAGAATGATTATTTTTGTGTGACAAAGTTGGGACCCCAACATAAATTAGTTCTTTGTTCGGAGCACACCTCAGGCAGTGTTGTGTGTGCATCCAGCCTAGCATAGAGCGCAGTGCTAAGTCATTGCCCTGGTTCTCAGGTGAAATAATGTGTGGAGCAGAAGCAGAAGCAAATACGTGTGTTATATGTGATTCAGGTCCAATGGCTCCCATTTTTGTGTTCAGGTCGAGAAAGACTGTATTTGGCTTGAAACAGATCCTGGGCTGATGGACACATGCAGGTAAGAGTCACTTTAACACGTAGAGATCGTTATAATCCCCGTTTTGCAACCACGAAAAACAAATATATTGCATCCACTTTCATCAACTAAAACATTCATTCCGGTGTCATTTCATTCAAACTTTCTATCACGCGAAGATATACATTTTGGTCATTTCTTTGGAGCCCCGATGTCTAATGCGGCCATTGTCAAACTGAGAATAGAGAAGACGAGGTATAGTTACATTATTTGATTGTGCAGTTAGATAAAATAGTCTTATTTCATAACATACCAGAAATATTCATGTGCTCTTATTGTTTGTGTAAGTACAAGTGACATACTAATTCTCAATCATTATCAGACAAACTGAAAGCATGCTTATCCCTAACATGTGTTAACACTTGTTTCGGAAGATTAAGTAACGTATGTACAAATACCGTTAACAATTCGATATCTGATCTGAAATACGTTTTGCGTGTCGGCATTAACACCAGGAAATTTGGAAACAATCCAATCCACTCGGGCGTTGTTAAAATACATCGCTTTTTGTCATGGTACACCTTAATATTGACATCAAGTGTTTGACTGCTCATACGATCGACACCTTCATCAATAGGAATGGTATAATATAAGATATAGGCTAGATTTAGCTAAATATGATACCTCACGAAGCAATGGAATGAAAGCCATGGAATATCAACACTATAAACTCGCTGACATTGTGTTAGAGCATTTTAAGTTGAGACTAAGTCAATAAGCAATGTGAATTTGGATTTAGTAGATAGACACTGAATTGTGAAATACATTGTGTGTGTGTGTGTGTGTGTGTGTGTGTGTGTGTGTGTGTGTGTGTGTGTGTGTGTGTGTGTGTGTGTGTATGTGTATGTGGGTGTGTGTGTGTGTGTGTGTGTGTGTGCGCGTGTGTGTGTGTGTGTGGATTGTGAAAAAATGAATACCATTGCTTTTAGTAGGAACAATCCTTGCCCACAAGTTTTAGACACACCCGTCGCTTGTGATTGGCTCCTGAAATGTTTGTCCGCGTAAAAGCAAAGGTATTCACACTTTCACAACACATACAATCCCGACAGAGTTATTTTCGGAATTCGTCTATTTTAAGCCAGTACGGCCAGTAGTAATAAAATGATTTTTCTTATAAGCAGTGTTTTGTTTTTAAATATTAGAAGCAGATGAATTGTGTGTAGTAATGTTGCAAAGTTTGAAAGAGAGTTAATGGTTAAACGTTTATTTTGACCTCTGTTATGAATGGGGTGTGATGAAAGCGTTAGAGACTGATGGCGAGTACAACAACATTCAAAACCCATTCCTTTCACTTCATTGATTGCCTGGCGATATATTCTCGTTATAACATTTGCTCATATATTGCATCGACTGACAGCCTTTTTAATTGCATTCTGCTAACCTACAAATAGCCTGAATGTTTTGCTCACGTTTTACGGGACTAGTTTTTCGTTGATATAATTATGTTGTTATTATCCTAGTGCACTGCCTATAGACAGGACAACTCACACGCAATGTATTTTGCAGGGGAACCGACTGTCAAGCGGGAAGTTTGTGCTAGTACCTGGCAGGGGGCGACAATCCAAGGCTCGCTCGCTCTTTCTCACGGATGGTGCGCTTGGGCACCTGTCGCTGACAGGTAATAGTTCAGAGATTCTTGTCATCATGGTACAATCATACATGTTGTATCGCTAGCCTTCATTAGACGACCAAACTTCAAGTGGTAACTTTAAGTTGCAAGACCGCTCCCCCACCCACCTACACACAAACACACACTAAAAATACCCAAGAAGGGAAAGCAAGGCCTTAAGGTCGGCACCAAAAAACGGCAGACAGAAACTAAACGTGAGAATCTTGAACAAGGATCATCCACGACAGAACACAAACCGGAAATGGGGGCTACTGGCACAGAATATGTCGCGATCGAAACAAAAATTCTTCATAGACCGCAGGAAACAAAAGTCAACACCCGGTGCGGGCGAGCAACAGCTAAGAGCAGATCCATCCCAATAAGAAGAGAACGCAGGTAGTATTACAACGACGGAGGGACAGATAGCCGAGTCCGAAAGGAAGACAGAGACAAACCCTCAAAAACATAAACCAGTGGCGGCGTCTGAAAAAAGCCGGGCAAAGATGGCTACGTCAGGGCAAAGAGAAAGGACAGATATGTCTGCTACAGAACACCGAAATGAAGTCATTCCTGACAATTTGGGGCCAGGAGCAATCCCTAAACAAAGACCATCCAGTAATCAGCCAGCAAAACCCGACCCTCTAGAGCTAGCCTTTCTCCTTGTTAACGTCAACAAAGGTATGCCTGGCATAGTAAAGGCAGAACATATTATAACCGGACTCCAAAGTATACGCGAAGACGACGATGTTAAATTTTGCATGAAGAAAAGGCCCTTCTTTTTGCTTCTTCAGGACAATGTCATACAATCAAAAGTGTGTGCTCTCACAAAAGACTATGAAGAAGAAGAGTTGAACGCTTACGAAGAAGAGTTGAACGCTGAAGAAGAAGAGTTGAACGCTGAAGAAGAAGAGTTGAACGCTGAAGAAGAAGAGTTGAACGCTGAAGAAGAAGAGTTGAACGCTGAAGAAGAAGAAGAGTTGAACGCTGAAGAAGAAGAGTTGAACGCTGAAGAAGAAGAGTTGAACGCTGAAGAAGAAGAGTTGAACGCTGAAGAAGAAGAAGAGTTGAACGCTGAAGAAGAAGAGTTGAACGCTGAAGAAGAAGAGTTGAACGCTCAAGAAGAAGAAGAGTTGAACGCTGAAGAAGAAGAGTTGAACGCTGAAGAAGAAGAGTTGAACGCTGAAGAAGAAGAGTTGAACGCTGAAGAAGAAGAAGAGTTGAACGCTGAAGAAGAAGAGTTGAACGCTGAAGAAGAAGAGTTGAACGCTGAAGAAGAAGAGTTGAACGCTGAAGAAGAAGAAGAGTTGAACGCTGAAGAAGAAGAGTTGAACGCTGAAGAAGAAGAAGAGTTGAACGCTGAAGAAGAAGAGTTGAACGCTGAAGAAGAAGAGTTGAACGCTGAAGAAGAAGAAGAGTTGAACGCTGAAGAAGAAGAGTTGAACGCTGAAGAAGAAGAGTTGAACGCTGAAGAAGAAGAGTTGAACGCTGAAGAAGAAGAGTTGAACGCTGAAGAAGAAGAGTTGAACGCTCAAGAAGAAGAAGAGTTGAACGCTTACGAAGAAGAGTTGAACGCTTACGAAGAAGAGTTGAACGCTTACGAAGAAGAGTTGAACGCTGAAGAAGAAGAGTTGAACGCTCAAGAAGAAGAAGAGTTGAACGCTGAAGAAGAAGAGTTGAACGCTGAAGAAGAAGAGTTGAACGCTGAAGAAGAAGAGTTGAACGCTGAAGAAGAAGAGTTGAACGCTCAAGAAGAAGAGTTGAACGCTCAAGAAGAAGAAGAGTTGAACGCTTACGAAGAAGAGTTGAACGCTTACGAAGAAGAGTCGAACGCTGAAGACAAAGAAGAGAAAGGTAGAGATGAAACTAACAAGTGGTATACACTTAAACTGAACAAGGAAGCAACGATTGTGGTCAATGATCTGGCTCACAGGGATATTGACAAGGCTGTTCACAATGATCTGGCTCACAGGGATATTGACAAGGCTGTTCAAGCGTGCCTCGATCGTTTGTCGTTGTGTGTGTATGGGAAAAAGGAAGACCCTGTGCGTCTGCTAGTCGTGTGCTGGCATGGGCCACACAGAGTCAAAGACTCTAAGAAGTTCACAATTTTTGAGGACCTTGTTTCATTTGTGGACAAACTGGCAACACAAAATGGAGCAAATGTCGTCATAATTGGTGGCGATTTTAATCTCTCGACAGAAAAAGCAGACAAAGTGCTTGCAAAAATGACACATTTTGAGGCACGAGCACGTCCTAAGATTGTTGCCATAGATGAACACCGGTCTCCTAACAAAGATGCAGATGAAAATAAAGATCTGATTGACTTCTTGGTTGTCTGGCCTAAAGCTTCTGTGATGGTAGTGGACATTGTACAGATCCTCGTTTCTAGAACCGCGAGCGAATTCTATGGTAAAGACGCCATGCGAGACTACGAGCCTCTTGACCATCCCACAATTTTGTACAGACTCAAAGTAACCAAGCCTTCGAAGCCCTAGCCCTCGAGTGTGAATGCTCGCTTCACCTTGGCCAACACTCTAAACTCGTACTTGCAAAAGCAACACACATTGTAAATACTTTTGTGTGTGCAACGTTTGCTATATAAAGTTATATAGTTTGTCGTAAAGTGTTCAGTACTGGTTACAAAAACTTCAGTTTAGAGTGAACACTTGTGAATGTGTAAAGGTATTCCTACAGCCCTTGTTATTATTGGGTAGCGAGGTTAGGCTAGAGATACAACTTGCAGGCCATGAGGGCGCTGCAGGCTCCTCTAGTCTTCCTCGCTGCTTTAACCTTCCGCATGTTTGAATGGTGTCAGGTTCTCATTATTCAATAAGAAGGTAACAATGATAACCATTGAAAGCTTTGGGGATGTTGTCACTGATGTTAGATAACATAGGAAGTGTAGAACGGAGTAGGACAGGAAATATAGGTGTTCAAGTAAAGAGATGGTCTTACCCCAAGCATAAGAAGATGGACATGACTACAATCTGTGTAGCAGACTTCATGATTGTTTCAAAAAAACTGCGGAACGATTTCAACTTCGTACTTACGCTCGAGAAACGTCTGTGATTACTTGAACATGAAGAACTGTACTTTTAATACTGACAGTTATGATGTGATTGTTACTGTTGGTGTTCGTGACCGATGCTTACATTGTTTAAATGTGTATATCTCATAAAAACATGACTTTCAACATGATATGAGACTGCATTAGTGCTTTATTACACCCCCGGTATAGGGGTGTGTATAGGTTTCGTTACACCCCCGGTATAGGGGTGTGTATAGGTTTCGGTCGATGTGTTTGTTTGTTTGTTTGTTTGTTTGTTTGTGTGTTTGTTTGTTTGTTTGTGTGTTTGTTTGTGTTCGCAAGTAGATCTCAAGAATGAACGGACCGATCGTCACCAAACTTGGTGAACAGGTTCTATACATTCCTGAGACGGTCCTTACAAAAATTGGGACCAGTCAAACACACGGTTAGGGAGTTATTGGTGGATTTTGTTTTTTTTGGGGGATCAACTACGGCATAACTCTTCCTTATCTTCTCCATGTTTTCATCGTTTACCTCCCTTCCTTCGTATGGTGCACTATGGTGAGGGGGCATCTTCGGATATTCCCGGCGTTCTGTTACTATTTTTAGAAGGTCACCGCAGTGTCCAGAACGTAAATTGGACCCGTAAATTATCCTCACTGTAAAAGTGCAAAGGTGGAATCAATTTATAGCCACGCGAAAAATACACTCTCATCTATCTCTATATATTTATACAATAGATATAGATATATATATATACGGCTTCTCTGTGTGTGTGTGTGTGTGTGTGTTTGAGTGTGTCTGTAGAAAACACCTGTGTATTGCACAGTTCTGTTTGTGATGTGGTACCTAGGGCGTCGTCGACAAGTATGGGACTCGACATGATATGATCAGGAATGGCATTATGGCCCCTGAATCATGTTCGTGCTGTTCCCATTCCACGAGTCTGGAAGGGACCTAAGCTTGACGGGTCCATGGTTCGAAGCCGGCGTACAGTGCGCCACTCAAGCCGGGTATTCGGCTCTACTTGCTACCCGGCGAAGCGGCAGATACACCCCGGACAAAATCTGGTCGATGAGATATTTCAATACCTGCTCTCAGCGCGCAGCGCAAACCGATTTTTTTTTTCGGGATCTTTTGTTTTCTGTATGCGGTCAGTTAGTGTTACAGTACCCGCTATTACGAGCTAGTCGTGTGACAGAGAGTTTTCTTGCACACGAGACTGTAGATGTTTCACGACGGCTTTAGCCGGAGTGAAACAGCAGCAGTCGAGTGTGCAAGAAAACTCTCTGTCACACGACTAGCTCGTAATGGCGATTATGTCTCACAGCATAGGCATAGAAAGATATAAATGAGTTTTTGTGCACAAAATAACAGGCACAAAACCAGACTGACAACACAATTGCCTTTTCACACATACCGTACACACGCATGCGCGCAAAAGATAGATCCAATTCGTTTCGTGTCTTTTTCTGGTTGAATGCATTTAACAAAGTATCAACCAACGTTTCTGAATCTTTCAATGAAAAAAATAAACTTTTTTGGAACCAAACAGCACAAACCAACGAAAGCTAAACACAAACACGCGCGCGCACTAACACAGATTGAATGCAAAGCGCGAACGAACACGGATAATTTTTGTAGGTCAGGTCGTGGGAAAGTCCACCCGAAATGTTCCAGAGGGGAACTGGTTGTGTTTGGATTGTTCTTTTTCTCACAGTGATGTTGATGTTGTTTACAGTGCAGTTTTGAAAGAATATTTTCCGAATTTGGGGCACACTTTCGTCTTTCGGTTCGTTTATCTTGTCGAAGTAACATTCGAGTGTTTCTAAATCCAAACCTTCCATCACCGCTGGTGCAGATTAAACCTGCCTGACTGTCTGCGTGCGTGTTAGAGCTGAAGACGAAGCCTCAATCGCCAAAGCGTCACCCATCTGTAGGTTCTGAGCATCGGATGTACGTTGATACGTGGTAAGATCCGCACGGAACTGTCTATGCAACTTTTCCTAGTCACAGGTGTAAGGTTCGATCTTTTCTTTGCAATTTCGTCCTCTGTGTACGTAGCAAAACGTTTCACCATTTTCGGTTTTCGTTGCAGACGACGATAGTGAAAGTAGTACCTATTGTTTTGTTTTGACCTTTCGTATTCAGGGTTCTTCATTGAAGCTTGGTAAAGGGACCGTGTCGTGTAAGTGGAAAGTTGACGAAGCTTTTGAAAACAGATATTGAATGAAGAAGAAGATGTGGCTTTCAGTTAGTTATATACAGGAGAACGGGGTTGGTGTTATTCTTTTACCGTCAAACACTTAGTACACAGATAAAACGTGATTGACTGACCAAGGCCTGTTGGCACACTATTCAGAATGCACAACAAAATGTAACAACGCTTTGATACCCATTTTTCTACGTTCGTGATCACTTGAAATGAATACTGAAAACATAAGTGTTTAAGGTAGTGACTGAATGTATGTAAAGGTAAAAATGTTCAGAAATAAATGCATAATCAAAATAATTGATTTCGGCATCAAAGCGTGTAACATACAATCTTGCACACGTTTGCTTTAGTAGTGACAAAGAAGGAATGCGTGTGCCATAAAGAGTTATATTGATTTGTCTTTTTCTCCGCCTGTCTCTTTGTCCACTCAATCAACTTATTTTAACCACACTTGTTAGCAGTGCCTTCTCAGTTGGTGGCAGTGAGAATGGTAAGGACGGGGGTGTTTTTCCTACCTCGGAGGAATTTCTTGTTTTCTTCAAATTGTTGTACATTTATTTGTATTTATTTATGTTTTAGCAGCCGGGGTAATTTGATGCATATGGTGCAAATACCAATGTTGACATTTTGTGTTGTAAGCATAACTTGCGTGCTTTGACCGCATGCATTTATGTTATTCCATTCGACGAAAGCATAGTTCTCTGCAATATGTTTCACCGGGAATGCGTTAACGATGGCGTGCGCACACGCCTCGGTGTCTTCACTTGTTAATATATCTCTAGACGTTTTTTTCTCCACTTTTGTTATAAATATCTTTGATGACGTCGTATCCGGCTTTTTTATGAACGTTGAGGCGGCACTGTCACGCTCTCATTTTTGAACCAAATTGGTTTAAATTTTGGTCAACTAATCTTCGACGAACCCCGGACTTTGGTATGGCATTTCAGCTTGGAGGCTTACAAATTAATTAATGAGCTTGCTCATTAAAGTTGTCATTAAAATCGATTTTTCGCAAACATATCTAACATTGATTGTATCGTATTTGTCATTAAATTTTGAATCTTAAAATGTATACGTATGTTATGTTTACTCTAAAAGTGTGATCACAATTAACGAAAATAGGTTAATTAGTACAACGATTATAGTTTAAGAAATCGATCCAAAAATGGTATTCTTTATCATTTCCTGATTCAAAAAACATATAGATATTAGATGTCTTCAAAACAAGCTCAGAAAGTTAAAAAGAATACAGAAAAGCGCGCTTTTCTGCTTGCAGCAATACGCTTTTTAGCTATTTTTGCTTGTCAGTTTTACTTCGTGTTGCACGCGAAAAGTGAGCGACTTCCTTGCCGCAGGGATTGAGGCAGTGCGTTCAGTTTTATTCTGTGGGTTTGACAGATTGACTAAATGTTTTGTGATGGGGTGGAAGGATGGAGGATATAAGTGATTGGAAGTAGTAGGTAGGTGAAGTAGTCACCTAACAGAAGTAGACCCCGAAGTAAGGAGTACACCGTGTGGGTGCCTCTTTAGTGTCTTGCACTGAACGAACATCACTTGCTCTCGTTTTGGACTTTCATTCACACGGAGATAATGATAGACAAGATTTAATTGGCACAGACCGAGGAATCACTTGATTAAACATGATACTCTGGAAAACCATGTCTGTCGATTCACAGTTTAGCACTTGGCTACAGTTGTAATTTCGCCTTATTCGACTTGTTTCATCTATTATGTCCTTCCTGAAAAATTACAGATGACGATTGACATATAGACATCAAGTTCGGCAACGTCTAGTACGTGTTTCTTGTGCTGGGGAAGGCTAAGGTAGAAACGCACTTGCCTGAGTGTTTATGCCCACTTGATTGCCACAATACGGTTTCTGTATGACTTTTTCTTTAACTGATGATGAAACAATAATTAGTTTGACAAGGGAAACAACCGCTGTATAATAATTGCCCTTTGAACTGCAGCAAGATGATTGCCTCCCCTGGAGACCATGTTTACAAGTTAGGTCTAATGGTTATACCTTGCATGTTGTGGGTAAATGTTTTCGGTAGTCAAGGGATTCGTCCAGTTGAATTCGTTTCGTGTCATTGTGTTCGTTGTGTGGACTTCCTCGATCATGGGACCACGCCCTGTCCAATAGAAGCTGGTAGTTTGGATAATGTGTGTATTCAAACTGTCGTAATGCAAGTGATGTTTACTTCTGCCTGTAAGAAATATAAGTGTGTACGCTTTGTGCGGACTAACAGTTTTGAAATGTATTCTGATTTTTGTAGTCATTTCTTTTTTTTCTGCGATTGAAGCTACTGTTTTTACTTTGAATGCGTTAGGATTTGGGGATACGTATTTAAACAATTGTATATATTTACACGTGATTATAATGTTCTTTACTCTCTGTGATTCGACATTTCTTCTTCTTTTCATTATTTTTGTTCTGTATTGTGCATACCTTTAAACATGAAAACGGACATGCGGAGAGATACTATGATTTCTTAACTCCACTGGAAACAATGTACGTTAGCTTGGAACTAAAAACGTGTCTAACTTTTTCTTCTTCTGCGTACCCAAGCTTTTTAATATTGGGGATACCTTATGGTCAGAGAGTTACGTGCCATACATTTTTTTATGTGACGTGGGCTAGCATTACTTCGTCTAGAGTGTTGTTTTCTTACTTTTATGTAGTTTGTTTTAAAATAATTATTCTTGTAACCACTGTCTCATGTAATTTATCGTGTTTTGATATATGTTTTAATTTTTAACCATTTTACATGTAAATATGTTTATTTTGTTTTTATTCGGTGCTGTGTTAGACCTGCGTGTCGGTTTATTTATATGCTTATTGTTGTTGCTGTGGTTTTTTTTAAAATGTAATCGTTTTGACTCATTTTGACTCACTATGTCAGGCCCAAGAAAGGCCTGATATTATGTGTTAACCTTGCGCATTCCATGGCAGACGTTTTTGGTGTTGTAGCACTGAACACGTGTTAGCAACGTGACCTGTGAAATATTTGTAAAGTGACGTACAGGGTGACCCTAAACCAAATTACCACCCTCTACATCCCCACATTTGTTCAGCGAATTTACATAATGTTAGTCAAGTGGTGTGACTGTTACGCTTTTTAACCAACAAAATCACATTCGGAGATTGGCTTAACAGTTTAAGGTTTGACACCGAGCAGTATAGCCGTCCCGTCCGACTTGAACCCTCCAGACTCCCTGTCATTGTTGTTTCAACTCGTATATTGTCCGATGATGGTTTTTGTATGCAAGGCAAGTCCCTTCTGAAAAACCAACAGGTAAAAATCTGGAGTGATACAACTGGGTTAATGTGGCTACCACTCAGTGCCAATTCTTGTACTTTTGAGTCCAAACCCGAATTTGGATTTTTTTTCTCCGAAAAAGCATAATCGCCAGACCATTTAACGTACACACTTGAAACTATGTGAACTTATTATACCATATCTCAAACCAATGTACACCAAATATTACGTAAATTGCTAATGCAATTTAGGAGTTATAAGCATTTTAATGGATGGCGTTATTTTAGGGAGGTCACCCTGTACTCTGCGAGCTTCAGTTGCTGCAACAAAGTGGTGCTAATTCGTTTAAAGCACTAAAAGAGCAAGAAACAAAACTTTTACTAACCCACACACCTGAATAAAAAGAAGAGAAAGAATAAACAAAGAAAAATCTTTTAGGGGCTTTTATTTTTAATATGTGGACTGGTTGGCCGAGTGGTAACGCACTTGTGCTCGGAAGCGAGAGGTTGCGAGTTCGACCCTGGGTCAGGGCGTTAGCAATTTTCTCCCCCCTTTCCTAACCTAGGTGGTGGGTTCAAGTGCTAGTCTTTCAGATGAGACGAAAAACCGAGGTCCCTTCGTGTACACTACATTGGGGTGTGCACGTTAAAGATCCCACGATTGACAAAAGGGTCTTTCGTGGCAAAATTGTATAGGCATAGATACAAAAAATTCCACCAAAATACCCGTTTGACTTGGAATAATAGGCCGTGAAAAGTAGGATATGAGCCGAAATGGCTGCGATCTGCTGGTCGATGTGAATGCGTGATGTATTGTGTAAAACATTCCATCTCACACGGCATAAATAGATCCCTGCTCCTTGAGTCCGAGTCTGGAGATACGCGCGCAATATAAGACTTCATATAACATATCCCGTGAATGCTCACGTACGTATATC
>NC_090255.1:1379261-1399261 GCF_037325665.1 Littorina saxatilis
AAAGGCCTTACAGTAGTCAAGACGACTCAGTATTTGAGAGGAAACTAGTTGGACAGTGGCTCGAAGTGTCAGGAAAGGCCTTACAGTAGTCAAGACGACTCAGTATTTGAGAGGAAACTAGTTGGACAGTGGCTCGAAGTGTCAGGAAAGGCTTTACAGTAGTCAAGACGACTCAGTATTTTAGAGGAAACTAGTTGGACAGTGGCTCGAAGTGTCAGGAAAGGCCTTACAGTAGTCAAGACGACTCGGTATTTGAGAGGAAACTAGTTGGACAGTGGCTCGAAGTGTCAGGAAAGGCCTTACAGTAGTCAATATGACTCAGTATTTGAGAGGAAACTAGTTGGACAGTGGCTCGAAGTGTCAGGAAAGGCCTTACAGTAGTCAAGACGACTCAGCATTTGAGAGGAAACTAGATGGACAGTGGCTTGAAATGTCAGGAAAGGTCTTACACTAGTCAAGACGACTCAGTATAGAGAGGAATCTAGACGGACAGTGGCTTGAAGTGTCAGAACAGGTCTTACACTAGTCAAGACGACTCAGTATAGAGAGGAATCTAGATGGACAGTGGCTTGAAGTGTCAGAACAGGTCTTACACTAGTCAAGACGACTCAGTGAGAGGAATCTAGATGGACAGTGACTTGAAGTGTCAGAACAGGTCTTACACTAGATGGACAGTGGCTTGAAGTGTCAGAACAGGTCTTACACTAGTCAAGACGACTCAGTGAGAGGAATCTAGATGGACAGTGGCTTGAAGTGTCAGAACAGGTCTTACACTAGTCAAGACGACTCAGTATAGAGAGGAATCTAGATGGACAGTGGCTTGAAGTGTCAGAACAGGTCTTACACTAGTCAAGACGACTCAGTATTTGAGAGGAAACTAGTTGGACAGTGGCTCGAAGTGTCAGGAAAGGTCTTACAGTAGTCAAGACGACTCAGTATTTGAGAGGAAACTAGTTGGACAGTGGCTCGAAGTGTCAGGAAAGGTCTTACAGAGGAGATGTTGCGCAGTTCAAAGAAAGCGCTTTTACAGATATGGCTGATGTGTTAATGTTGCATAGTCCGAGTAGAATCCAGGTACACACCCAGGTCCCGTACTGTGCTATGGAAAGCAATCTGCGTGCTACCTATGGTTATACAGGTATGATCAGTCTGGATTAACGCATGCTTTGAGCCTGACAGCATCACTTCAGTCTTGGAATCGTTCAACTTCAGTTTGTTATCAAACATCCAATCCTTCACCGACTCAATGCACTGTTAAGTACACACAATGCATTGCATAGAGTGAAATTGCGAGTTACTTGGTGTGAATTTAGCGGTATAGAGCCGATTGCACGGACACAACAAAGTTTAAAACACTATGCTCTTAGCCTAACATTGCATTTAAAAGGAAAGCAATCAAACAAGCAATACATTGATCATCACACATCTAAATGGTTGTTTGTGTTTAAGTCCCTCAATCCGAAAAGGATCTGTGTTCTTTATTAAATACAAACAGAGTGAATACTTTCTAAGACAAGTAGGCCTACCATTTATTTTGACTTCATTAAATAAGACAATATCTGCTCTTAAAATTGTTTCGTGCTGGTGATTGCCGCAGGAAGCTCGGAAGAGAGAGAGAGAGAGAGAGAGAGAGAGAGAGAGAGAGAGAGAGAGAGAGAGAGAGAGAGAGAGAGAGAGAGAGAGAGAGAGAGAGAGAGAGAGAGAGAGATTCAGATTCAGATTCAAAACTTTAATACAAAGGGATAAAGGTTTTAGGCAATGCCTAATCTTCCAACCTGTCCCTTTTAGACATACATGACATTATACATTACAATTATATATTTATATAACATGTATTGAACAGCAAAACGAATAACTAATTAACTAAGAATTTGTAATCAAAAGTAACAAAACACTAGTTATAATAACGTGGTTCATTGATTAATAAAATGATGATTAAGATGTTATGCAGTAACAGTTATGATTTTAAAGCGTAGGGAGAGAATTATTTTTGACAAAGATATTTTCGAACATTTTTTTTAAAAGATGAAAGGGTTTGACATGTTTTACAGTACATTGGAAGTATATTCCACACAAGCGATCCCCAGTAGGATAAACTAGATTTATACAAATCAATGCGTGGGAGCGGTAGCGTATAATTCAAAAGCCTCGCTCTACCAGGAGGACGCTCAAACAGGTCTTGGATGTATGAAGGTGTTTCATGGTTGTACATTTTAAACATGAAAACACTAGCATTTAAAAAGAACTGCTGATGTAGCGGAAGAATGTTCAGTTGAGTGTATTTTTCTTGAGTAGTCATATTGGGATCTCGGTTTAATAACTTTACACCTCTCTTGTGAAGTGTGTTTATTTTCTTTATATGAACATCACTGGCATTGCACCAGACAGCAGATGCATAGCAAATGTGAGAGAGACAGTGTGCGTGGAAAAACATTTTGAGGGCATCCACAGAAACAACGCACCAGAGCTTGTTAAGTAAGAAAAGGTTCCTAGAAACTCGTTTATAAACTGTATCAATGTGAGAGCGCCAGTTAAGTTCATCATCAATTACAACTCCAAGCACACGGTGTTGATGGACTTGAGCAATGCTAACTGTACCATGCATAAGATCAAGGCTCAGAGGCTGTCGCTGGTGTTTTTGTCTTGTGGTTATTAACATGCTTTTTGTTTTCTTAGGATGCAGTGCCATTCTGTTACAATTACACCAATCATTAATATTTGCTATACTTTCTTGGAGTACTTTTCTTATGAGATTTATATCTGTATTACTGCTGTGAAGTGTTGAGTCATCCGCAAAAAGATCAAGTACAGCATTTTCTTGTTTGAGGTGTAATGGTAAATCATTAATGTATAGTCCAAACAGTAAGGGACCAAGGATAGAACCTTGTGGGACTCCACATTTTACAGTGCCTTGTGATGAATATGAACCGTTTAGGTAGACTGCTTGTTTCCTATCTGACAGATATGATGTAAAAAAGGACACAGATGAGCTATTTTGCAGGTAAATAAGTAATTTGTCTAACAAAATAGCGTGATCAACTAAGTCAAATGCTTTCCTGAGATCAAGGAATACCGCTCCAACCATTTCACGATTGTTTATTGCTTTTAGCCAGGTATCACAGAGCCGGGTAAGGGCAGTATGACATGAATGTTTAGGACGAAAACCTGATTGATAAGGATGAAAAATATTGTTTTCTTCAACATATTTAAGGAGATGGGTGTGTATATGCTTTTCTTTTTTTAGAGAGAGAGAGAGAGAGGGAGGGAGAGAGAGAGAGAGAGGGAGAGAGAGAGAGAGAGAGAGAGAGAGAGAGAGAGAGAGAGAGAGAGAAGCTAGCCCAATAAGACTTTACGGAAGGGAAGCAAATCATCCAATCGAAAGATTGTTTCAACTGAATCATTTACCTCCCATGTAACTGGTTTTTCAGTGGCGTTGTTGCAGAGAGCAGTAATGTTCGCAGATGACAAATCCATCGTTATTCCACAGCTGAGGCAACACTTAGACTGTTTGATTTCATGCACAGATACAGCAAGCTGCCGGTCGAGACTAACAGTATGTACCTCACCAACATAACTGAATAGTCTAGTTAACACTCCGGAAAAAAATCAGCCTGCTTAAAGGACACTTTTAGCGGGTACTAATGGAACATTTCGAATTAAAAAAAAATAGTAATCAAACAATAATGTTTTTGATACACAAAAATGCAGTAGATGTTTAGATTTATAATTAATATGCTGATTTGATGTTGCATTTTTTTTAAATGACAAATGTTATTAAACGTATAACTAATGCTTCAATGTAAAACAGGAGATAACCGAAACCGTCAACCAAGCACCTTGTTTTACATCCTGGTTGTACACGTGCGCCTTCTCTGTCCTACCGCGGTTTCCATTTGCAAATAGTTCACAATCGGATGTCGGTTAGTTTACTTTTGATCTTTGCTTTTAAAATTTCCCATTTCTAATAGAAACATCGCTTTTGTTCAAACAAAACCTTTACGCTACAACAAAGGACATCAAAAGAGAGAGAGAGAGGGGGGGGGTAGTTATTACAATCTAAAATGCTTTTCTGTCAAGAAAAACAAACAGACAAACAAACAAACAGACACAATTACATGTATAACCTTTATTTTCATGTAAGGCCGTTTGATATAATTTTGCTCGGCTTCCGTCCATTATAGCCTATGTTTCAAGTCAGAGGCAAAGATCTCGCCATACTTGCTAGACAAACTGTACAACGCAGCACAAGGAGTCACGTCAAAACCGTCGCTGTTATTTGATCTTGTTTTTTACCCATGATCTCATTTGCTTTTTAACCTGTTCGCTGTCAGGAAATATTTGTACACAATATTACCTGTATTTACCCGAATCGACAACTAACAGTAGATCCTTGAGGCATACGTGATTACACCTGATATGCACACATTATTTGTTTCTTGTTTTTCGTCTTCTTCTCTGTTGTGTAAAGAACGGTTTGTTACCAGTTAAACCAAGTTTCCAGGACTTCAGCTGCCGTCCTACATGCAGCGAAAGGGTTAAAGTGAAACCGATACAGATGAATGGCGTATTTTCTGTTTCAAGCTAAACATAGAAGGTAAAGTCTACGAAGTGAAGAATCAACGACAGAGCCAGTGGTGTCAACAGGGTGGGCCATGCCAAGATATCAGGTAAGTCTGTACGGTTAATACCAAGAAAGAACAAACAAGGTTAACAACTGTCACTAAGTTATTGTGACTTCTTTAGAAGCCCAACATAATTCCGATGTTAGCCGTTGTTCGTGTTATAGACACGTATCCCCCACACATCATAACATAATATTTCATCCGCCATTAAAAGGCTTCACTGAGCGTTATGTGGCAGGCCGCTGAGCCCGCCTTGAGTACTTGATAAACCAGCGTTGAAGTGAAAACCCGAAGATTTATGTTAACAAGTTCTAGAATATTCGTCATGAGAAACAAATATAGGTAGATACGTTTGTTCAGATGTTTGCGTCGATTTTGACTTGGGCAACCTTTTTTGTGAGTTATTTTTTCGGGGGCATCTGTGCTGTGTGATCCAGTGTGTACTCAAGTAAAGTCAATCTGTTTGCTGAATATGATAGAGGAATGAATAGTCTTTCTAGTCAAATGACCGGTTTTTAACTCAAAAGGTCTCGTGACACAGACATAGGTAGGTTTTTATTTTATGGCGGTTGATATGTGTTTTTATCAGTACAAAAGCGAAGTGAAAGGGAAACTGAGTGACGAGTGAAAAATACATCGTTGTGTAGTTGTGTGCGCTCGAATATTCATGCGAGCAAACCACTAAGGAGGAAGCTCTTTTCATGTTGGGCTACACCATGTACATTCCTTTGTTAGTAGTGTAGACGATGGGGTGTGTAACAATAGCCCCCGGAACGCAGGACAGCTGATACATGATACACTAGCTGCAAGGTAGTCACACACACTGTTCAACTTAATATGAATGAAAAACAAGTCGCGTGAAGCAATATAACAACTTTTAGTCATTCCGTCGGCCTGAAACAGCCAACACCGAGACTACATGTACTAATTCAGACTCAACTAGCATAAACCCGAAGACTGATACAAGATCCACTAACTGTATGGTAGGCACGCGCTCTGTGTACAAGTCACGTATTGTCCAATTGCAGTAATGCCTCGGTCTCACATCTACGAATGTCACCCGACTTTAGGTAGTCGCCTGGAAGTCGGAAGAGGTCGGAGAGTTCGTGAGAATTAGCAATTTTGTTTTTGAAAAGTCGGTTAGTTCGGAAGGCCCTTCAGACCGTTTTGAACATGTTCAAAACAGTCGGAAGAGCCTCCCGACTCAGACGAATAGAAATGTGTCGGGTTTGTTGTCGTAAGCGTGTCGGTTTAGTCGTAAAGCGATTCTGATTAGTCGTAACGGTAGTCGGAAGACTCGTAAGGGTGGTCGGATTTGTCGGTAGCATAGTGTCGTTCGGATTAGTCGTAAGGGCAGTCTTGTAACTCCCCTAAATTTTGGGAGAGGTATAGGAATACCTTTTAACGTACAAAACACTCAGACACAGTCAACCACTCTTACTCTAATCACTGACTCCACAACCAGGCAACATTCAAACCAAAGTTTATTATTTACACACACGACATCACCGCATTCACATTCACACCCAATCACAATCGCTCAAAATAAAAGATAGATGAAGAAGGACGAATTATCTTAAAGTTTTAACGGAACAAAATGGCTATGAAAGTTTATAACTTGATACTACGAGAACTGTAAATACCCCTAAATATTACCATTTACCACCTTAATTCCCTGATCCCGAACAATCAAAATGTCTCTTTATAAATTTATCTCAACTAAAAAAATCCGCTTATCTTCACCTACAGTAATCAATTAACCCCGTTATTTATTAACTAACTATTATTTCTCACTTACATTTACACTAATACCTCGTGATAGGGACTACCTACGTTTATTGCTACACTGCCTTCAACCTTGATGCATACGATCAACGCCAAACGCAGCTACACATGAAACCAGTAGGCCCAGCCACCAATAATACTAATTAACTTAACTTTAAATAACAAGACTCTCAATTATCTTCCACTTATTTCAACACAATAAATGGTACGAACATTAAGTCATCACTAACACACTCAAATTAATCCACAATGTAACAACCTTACTTCATAGCAACAAATTACAATATCACTACATAATTTTCTCTTCGCGCGTAATGATCATGACGTTTCACAACCAAGTCCAGTTCACATCTCGCCGATCCACAAAAATCAACGTCGCTCAAAACAAAACATAAAAAATAAAGACACTCCAGATTAGTCCCGTTGAATCTTCCACTTATTTCAACACAATAAATGGTACGAACATTAATTCATCAATAACACATTCACATTAATTCACCACGTAACAACCTTACTTCATAACAACAAATTACCATATCACTACATACTTTTCTCTTCGTGCGTAATGATCATGACGTTTCACAACCAAGTCCAGTTCACATCTCGCCGATCCACAAAATCAACGTTGCTCAAAGAAAAAAAAACAAAGACACTCCAGATTAGTCCCGTTGAAATGTAATAACCAGGCCTGGTACCCAATTTTCTAACCTAATATTTAATTAATAATCAATTTCTACCTGGTTTCTTCTAACACTTGCACAATCTTTATGTCTTTAATATGTTTAAATTCACTTATAGGTCACAATGCTTAGTGAAGCCACAGCTGCATAACTCGAGGCACACAGATGCCATAATATATTCTTGTGCACAGATTGCTCGTGGCAATAGCATGCCAGCACTTTCCACCACTTTACTCACTGACGGTGGGCCACCTCACCTCCACAGCTCACACTTGCGACACACCGGTGGTCAAACACTCCACCAACAACACGCCTTCCTCCCGGGTAACGAGTCGGAAGCATCTTTCTCCTGGAAACTCATGCTGTCTCCTGTGTCGTTCGTCTCTCCTGGCTTGGACTCGCCCACAGCCACGCTTCTATGCTTGAACGCTGTTGTAGGAACAAAGCCAAGTATAACTACTTGTTCCCCAACAATACTTCAATTATCTCCCCTTACCCACAAAGTCCACAAATTAACTCTCCTAACAACAATATCTCCTTCATTAGACTTCCCATAATTATCAATACTCATCAACTTTCAAAGTCCCCTCTTTACTTAATTACTCATTAATTACCATAATTAACTACTTAATTAACCACCCTGGCCATCTCGTCAAAGTTACCATTTAACTTTAACCACAACATCATTATCAAAATACCAGAGTCCCAACATGACCAATTATGTAATAATTCTTACAATTTTCACTCCCTTAAATACCTAATTATAGTCTTTACTTTTATACAATTGTAAAGACACCATCATCAATATAAATGTACAAAGTATTTACAACTCCCATTT
Source organism: Littorina saxatilis (assembly GCF_037325665.1). Classification (NCBI taxonomy): domain Eukaryota; kingdom Metazoa; phylum Mollusca; class Gastropoda; order Littorinimorpha; family Littorinidae; genus Littorina; species Littorina saxatilis. The sequence goes on from NC_090255.1 coordinate 1,387,187, forward strand.
CACAAAGTCAATACAACATGGCTGCCCCCATAATCAACAATTCCTATTTCATTATTTGACCCAACCATTTACAAGCAGCCCCTTCACAAACAACGCCACTTCTCTTACCCCTTATGAATTTAAGTCATATTACATAGTGGCACCTCGTTCTTTCCTCTTTCTCTAACCGTGATGACGTCACATATTTACAACCAACCCCCCGTCTTCTGTCTTGACAGTGAACTCCCGTTTAAAACCTCCCGTACCTCGTCTCCAAATTTCCGCACTAACAACTACTACACGACTATTCTCTGGAATTAACGCTCTCTACCTTAAATACACCCTCCATAAAAATAAATCCTTCCCACACATGAGTTCACTCGCAGTAACTGCTGACACCTCTTTTCTTCTTTCCACCAGCCAACTCGCTCTCCCCACTTCTTGTGCTTGAGCCATTTCAGCACAGGTCCTTTGTGCCAAGGGGACTTCATTTATCTTCAAATTTAGATTCCCTCTCTCGTCCTTCCTACTTCTTGCACAATGAAAAACTGTCCACCCCTTTTCCTTTGTTTCCCATTTTCCCTCTCCCCTTTCTACCCCCGACACCCTACACATAAAATGACACCAACCCAGGAAACTAAAAAACTAAAACTCTCTCATACACAAACACTACCGAACCAACAAATTTTGACCCTGAGCACGGAAGGAGAGAAAAACTACAGAATTTCAACACACCTTGCCGTTCGAGGACTGACCACCCGTAGAACCCTTGAAGCCACACCAAGACAGCTGGAACACAACTTGTCTCCGGGGTCGAATAAAACATCAACACGCCGGTCGGCCGGATAGAGCATTCACATCAACCATCCGTTCTCTTCACAGTTTTACACAGCAGTGACCTTCGAGCCTGTGACTCGTTCACGCACCACGCAACCCCACGTGCGTGAATACACTCCCGCGATTGGCTGTCCATATCCACGGACACACACCGAGTCACTGTATAGGCACCCATCTGAGCCAAAACCGCACGAACCCCAGCTCATGCACGAATTACCAAATAAGTCATGGCTGGACTTGGGCAGAGTTTGTGACAAACCCCCCACCCAAGTACAAAACACCCTGTATTGAACCAAACACCACACACCTCTGACCAATGCCAGGAATCCTAACACGTGTAATCAAACCACAACTCCCCCTGAACTAAACCACTACACAACTCTACTGACATCCATGGACTTGCAACATGATCCAGCCCACCAAAATCAGTCCATTTTGATGGTTCAATGCTTCCCACATCTGGCTACTCTTCCGAGCGACTGAGCAAGTCGGCCCCCACGTTGTCTCTTCCAGGAATCGCCTGGATGGTATACATGTAGGGTTGCAGAGCCAACGCCCACCGCATCAACCTCTTGTTAGTCGCCTTCAAACCCTCCAGGTACTCCAAGGGTTTGTGGTCGGACTGGATGCAGAAAGGTTTTCCGTAGAGGTACGGGCCAAACTTCCGCACCCCCCACACCACCGCCAAGCACTCGCGCTCGATGGTACTGTAGTTACGCTCCGCTGGCAGCAACTTTTTGCTCGCACAGGCCACCATCTGCATCCCGTCCCCCTGGTCTTGGAGTAGCATCGCCCCCAACCCAACACCGGATGCATCTGTGCGAAGAGTGAAAGGCACGGAGAAATCCGGCAGCTTGCACACCGGCTCTGTGGATAACTTCACTTTCAGCGTATCAAGGGCCACCTGCATAGGCTTCGTCCATCTGACCTTGTTGGGCTGTGACTTCTTGGTTGCGTCTGTCAGCGGAAGTGCAATGTCCGCAAAACCCGGCACAAATCGACGGTAGAATCCGGCTAGTCCTAGGAAGGATCGGATCTGCCGCTTTGTTGTTGGCCTGGGCATCTTCGCTATCTTGTCCATCTTCCCCTCCTCGGGTTGAATCACTCCATTTCCCACCATGTGTCCCAGGTACTCCAGGCGTTTAAACCCCAAGTAACACTTGGATGGTCGAGCTGACAACGATGCTTCCTGCAGCCGCTGGAATAAAGCTCTGAGACACTCCAAATGACGCTCCACGGTTTCAGTTGCCACTAATATGTCGTCAATGAAATTGTCGATCTCGATCATGTCGAGAGGGCTCAACAGACTCCTCATCATCCTTGAAAAGATGGCTCCTGACGTCTTCAACCCAAACGGCATCACCGTCCACTGGTAACACCCCTGCGGTGTCGTGAATGCGGTCTTGGGCTTGTCTTCTGCCGCCATAGGGATCTGCCAGTATCCTTTTGCCAGATCTATCTTGGATAGATATTTCGCCTTGCTGAGCTTGGCGAACATGGCCTCCATGTTTGGCATAGGTTCGGCGTCAAACTCCACTATCTTGTTCAAACGGCGGTAGTCGGAGCAGAACCTCTTTTTCCCGTCTTTCTTCTCCACGATCACGATTGGAGAGCTGTATGGGGACACCGACGGTTCGATGACCCCCATCTTCAACATCGCGTCGACTTCTTTGGCGATAATGTCCCGCGTCGTGAATGGCAAGGGGAACTGACGGACTCTAACTGGTTCGTCATGCGCCAACCGCATGCTACACTCTGCCAGCGAAGTCCTCCGTGGCAGATCAGTGATGACCTCCTTGTTGTCCTTGAGGATTTCCTTGATCCCTATATGCAGTTCTGGCGTCTCTGGATCCAAGTGCACATCTTCGATCGTTTCTTCTGACGTCAGTGGTATCAACGGAATGTCTTCGTGAGATGACTGCACTGTTTCCTCACACAGATGTTCCCTAGCAATTTTGCATGTTTCCTCTATTCGGTCCCGGAGGTTCAACACGTACTCGGACGCAGTCTGCGCTTCCTTCCCGTCTTCTCCTTCTTTTGTCCAGAGATCCCTCAAGATGGCCATGGGTCCCCTCACCGTACGGCCGTACAGCAACTCAAATGGGGAGAACCCAGTACTTTCCTGCGGAACCTCCCTGTATGCGAACAAGACACCTGGGATAAACCGATCCCATGTCTTAGGGTCCTCCACACACAATTTCTTGATCATGGCTTTCAATGTGCCATTAAACCTTTCAACCAAGCCGTTGCATTGCGCATGGTACGGCGTAGTGGTTCGTCCCTTGACGGCGAGCAACCGGTGAACTTCTCGCATGACGGCCCCGGTGAACTGTCCACCCTGGTCCGACAGGACCTCCTTGGGTATCCCCAACCTCGTCCACATTGTCCACAGCGCTTCAGCCACCTTCTCTGCCTCGATGGACTTAAGTGCCACAGCCTCGGGGTAGCGCGTCGCATAGTCCACCATCACCAGGATGAATCTCGCCCCACTGTCAGCTGCCGGCTTGATCGGCCCCACCAAATCCACCGCCACTTTCTCAAATGGAGCATTGGGCAGAGGCATTTGCCCAAGCGGCACTTTGGCAACTCGTCCCTTCGGCGTGACTTTTTGGCATCGGTCGCAGGACTGACAGTATCGTCGCACGTCTTCGCACAGGCCTGGCCAATAAAAATCTGCCCATAGACGTTCGCGGGTCTTCTTGGTTCCCAGATGTCCTGCCATTGGTGTGTCGTGGGCGAACTTGAGTAGTCCTTTCCTCAAGGATCTGGGAACGCATATTTGTGAACACTCCAATTTCTTCTCCCGATAAACCCTCTTTAGTATCCCACGAGACATCTTGAACTCCACCATGCCCTTTCCTGCTTGTATCTGTTTCCCTTCCTTCGCCAGTCGTTTTGCGCGCACTAGTGTTTCATCTTCCTGTTGCAAGACTTTCAGCTGATCCGGAGTCACTTGCAGCCCTTCAATCTGCACCACCACCACCGGTTTCACCGGCCGTGCCACTGCTTCAGCCTGTGCTCTGGTTGTCACTGCTGCACACAACGCCCGTCTGGGATACATCGATATTTCCACCCAGTCTCCGCTCGTAAGCTGGGCCAGGTTTCCCAGGAAAATGTCAGGCCTGATGTTGTCGTTCACAATGGCAAGAATCCTCTCACAGATGTACGGCGATTCTACGTCAACCCATGCTAAGGGGTACGTCTTTGTGCAGTCTAAGTCGGCAAACTCTACGTGCACTGTCCCGTTGGTGTAATCTTCAGGCCTAACAAATGCAGCCTTTACCATGGTCTTGTCTGCCCCTGAATCACGTAGACTGATTGCGTCTCTCCCGTTGACTTTGCACCTTCCCATCGGCCGAAATGGAATTTTCTCGCAGTCTTTGCACAACGGCTCTGACGGCTCGGAAGATTTCGTCTGGTCATCTTGCTCGGTCGTCATGCAGGCGTTCGCAGTACACTCCCTGGCAATGTGTCCCGTCTTATTGCACCGGTGACATATCACTCGACTGTTGTATTCTCGATTCCAGTTCGTCTTTTTGTTCCTGCTGCCCTCTACTGGCCTCACTTGGCCCTCTGACTGCTCTGCCTGTTTCCCCGATTCCACTCCGGTCTTGGTACTCCCGTTGCTTGTAGTCTTCTCCTTTTTCTTTTCCTCATCGTCCATTTGGCCCCCGATGTTACGTTTTGCGTTGAACAATCTGGCGTCCCGTTTTGATTCCAAGTGAGTGAACGCTAACATCGCCGCTTCCTTGGCTGTATCTGGCTTTTTATCGCTGACGTACTGGAACAGCTCACCCCGGAAATTTGACATCAACTGTTCTCTCAGGATCAGGTCATACAGCCGGTCATAGTCTCCCGCACATTGTGACATCGCGATCCATTGATCCAACATGGTCTGCAGCCGACGACTAAACTGTACAAAGTTCTCGTCCCCTTGCTTTGTGATGTTTCTGAATTCCCGACGGTAGTGTTCTGGAGTATGATGGAACTCTTCTAACAGCGCAACCTTGAGCATATTGTAATCGCTGGCATCCTCGGGAGTCATCCGTAGGTATGCTCTCTCTGCGCGACCCTTCAATTGGTCTGCTAATCGACCTGCCCATGTCGCCCTGCTCCACCTGTGTGTAGTCGCTGTTCGCTCGAAGTGGAGGAGGTAGTCGTCAATGTTGACAGAATCATCACAGAAGGACATCTTTACCCGGTATTTGTCGAAACTCGGGTCTCTCTCAGTTCCCCCTGTGCGCAGAGCTAACTCCTCTTTCCACCTCGCCTCACTTGCTTGCAGTTCCTCTTCCCGTATGCGCCGCTCCTCCTGGCGTCGCTCTTCCTCATTTCTGCGCCGGGCTTCTTCCTCCTGGCGTCGTGCTTCTTCTTTCCTTTCTTGGAACTCCCGTTCCTCTCTCCTTTGGGCCGCTTCTTCCTTACGTCGGGCTTCTTCTTCCTTGCGTCGGGCTTCTTCTTTCTTCTCCTGAAATTCTCGTTCCTCTTTACGTCGGGCTTCTTCTTCCTTGCGTCGGGCTTCTTCTTTCTTCTCCTGAAGTTCTCGTTCCTCTTTACGTCGGGCTTCTTCTTTCTTCTCCTGAAATTCTCGTTCCTCTTTACGTTGTCGCCGCTCTTCCTTCCGCAACTTCGCCTGCACCACTCTCTCCTCGACTATGGCCGCCTCCCTGCGCACTTGGGCCATCACAAACTGGGCCAACGTCGCCCCTTGCAAACCCAAGCTTTCACCCTGACTACGGAACCGTGCTAACTCCATGTCTACCGACTCATCGTCAACTCCATTAGAACCTTGGGCCATGATCGGCGACACTCCCCTTATAGCTTGGCCATCACCGTACCCCATCGCCAAACGCTGCGCCCCAACAGACCTCTGCCCCAACAATCCTGGCGTCACCAAAGACCTCTCCGTCCTCGGCGTAGAAATCGCACCCGGCGTACCACCCGTAGCCAACAACGTCGCACCGCCACTTGGTACAGTAAACCGAGGAGGGGTCACCACCAGGGATGCATACGCAGACGTCGCTGGAACCTTCTCCTCCATCCTAGCCGCCCGCCTCAACTGACGCTCATCCCGATCTAAATTCGACATCTCGTCGACGAACCACCCTCACCTTGACTCAAACTCCAAAGATGATCGCCCACAACAACCGCGGACAGAATAATACAAAGCAACAACCACAATAGAACTTACCCAAACAGCCAGCCGACAACCTTGGTAGAGTGAGATCCGAGTGATCAGTTCGGACCCCAGGTGTGCTCAAACTCACCAGTTCTCTCTCCCTCCTCTACCGGGTCAAATAGCCACCCAGGCTTAAAGCCTTTAAGTCGCCCGCCAACCGCCCACGCTAGTCCTCATTCATACCCTTTCACAACTGATTCACACGAGTCACGGCCCTTACTTCCCGATGCTATCTAAACCCTTCCTACTCCCCGAAATGAAACTCCTATCCCACCGCTGCCACCATTGTAACTCCCCTAAATTTTGGGAGAGGTATAGGAATACCTTTTAACGTACAAAACACTCAGACACAGTCAACCACTCTTACTCTAATCACTGACTCCACAACCAGGCAACATTCAAACCAAAGTTTATTATTTACACACACGACATCACCGCATTCACATTCACACCCAATCACAATCGCTCAAAATAAAAGATAGATGAAGAAGGACGAATTATCTTAAAGTTTTAACGGAACAAAATGGCTATGAAAGTTTATAACTTGATACTACGAGAACTGTAAATACCCCTAAATATTACCATTTACCACCTTAATTCCCTGATCCCGAACAATCAAAATGTCTCTTTATAAATTTATCTCAACTAAAAAAATCCGCTTATCTTCACCTACAGTAATCAATTAACCCCGTTATTTATTAACTAACTATTATTTCTCACTTACATTTACACTAATACCTCGTGATAGGGACTACCTACGTTTATTGCTACACTGCCTTCAACCTTGATGCATACGATCAACGCCAAACGCAGCTACACATGAAACCAGTAGGCCCAGCCACCAATAATACTAATTAACTTAACTTTAAATAACAAGACTCTCAATTATCTTCCACTTATTTCAACACAATAAATGGTACGAACATTAAGTCATCACTAACACACTCAAATTAATCCACAATGTAACAACCTTACTTCATAGCAACAAATTACAATATCACTACATAATTTTCTCTTCGCGCGTAATGATCATGACGTTTCACAACCAAGTCCAGTTCACATCTCGCCGATCCACAAAAATCAACGTCGCTCAAAACAAAACATAAAAAATAAAGACACTCCAGATTAGTCCCGTTGAATCTTCCACTTATTTCAACACAATAAATGGTACGAACATTAATTCATCAATAACACATTCACATTAATTCACCACGTAACAACCTTACTTCATAACAACAAATTACCATATCACTACATACTTTTCTCTTCGTGCGTAATGATCATGACGTTTCACAACCAAGTCCAGTTCACATCTCGCCGATCCACAAAATCAACGTTGCTCAAAGAAAAAAAAACAAAGACACTCCAGATTAGTCCCGTTGAAATGTAATAACCAGGCCTGGTACCCAATTTTCTAACCTAATATTTAATTAATAATCAATTTCTACCTGGTTTCTTCTAACACTTGCACAATCTTTATGTCTTTAATATGTTTAAATTCACTTATAGGTCACAATGCTTAGTGAAGCCACAGCTGCATAACTCGAGGCACACAGATGCCATAATATATTCTTGTGCACAGATTGCTCGTGGCAATAGCATGCCAGCACTTTCCACCACTTTACTCACTGACGGTGGGCCACCTCACCTCCACAGCTCACACTTGCGACACACCGGTGGTCAAACACTCCACCAACAACACGCCTTCCTCCCGGGTAACGAGTCGGAAGCATCTTTCTCCTGGAAACTCATGCTGTCTCCTGTGTCGTTCGTCTCTCCTGGCTTGGACTCGCCCACAGCCACGCTTCTATGCTTGAACGCTGTTGTAGGAACAAAGCCAAGTATAACTACTTGTTCCCCAACAATACTTCAATTATCTCCCCTTACCCACAAAGTCCACAAATTAACTCTCCTAACAACAATATCTCCTTCATTAGACTTCCCATAATTATCAATACTCATCAACTTTCAAAGTCCCCTCTTTACTTAATTACTCATTAATTACCATAATTAACTACTTAATTAACCACCCTGGCCATCTCGTCAAAGTTACCATTTAACTTTAACCACAACATCATTATCAAAATACCAGAGTCCCAACATGACCAATTATGTAATAATTCTTACAATTTTCACTCCCTTAAATACCTAATTATAGTCTTTACTTTTATACAATTGTAAAGACACCATCATCAATATAAATGTACAAAGTATTTACAACTCCCATTTCACAAAGTCAATACAACATGGCTGCCCCCATAATCAACAATTCCTATTTCATTATTTGACCCAACCATTTACAAGCAGCCCCTTCACAAACAACGCCACTTCTCTTACCCCTTATGAATTTAAGTCATATTACATAGTGGCACCTCGTTCTTTCCTCTTTCTCTAACCGTGATGACGTCACATATTTACAACCAACCCCCCGTCTTCTGTCTTGACAGTGAACTCCCGTTTAAAACCTCCCGTACCTCGTCTCCAAATTTCCGCACTAACAACTACTACACGACTATTCTCTGGAATTAACGCTCTCTACCTTAAATACACCCTCCATAAAAATAAATCCTTCCCACACATGAGTTCACTCGCAGTAACTGCTGACACCTCTTTTCTTCTTTCCACCAGCCAACTCGCTCTCCCCACTTCTTGTGCTTGAGCCATTTCAGCACAGGTCCTTTGTGCCAAGGGGACTTCATTTATCTTCAAATTTAGATTCCCTCTCTCGTCCTTCCTACTTCTTGCACAATGAAAAACTGTCCACCCCTTTTCCTTTGTTTCCCATTTTCCCTCTCCCCTTTCTACCCCCGACACCCTACACATAAAATGACACCAACCCAGGAAACTAAAAAACTAAAACTCTCTCATACACAAACACTACCGAACCAACAAATTTTGACCCTGAGCACGGAAGGAGAGAAAAACTACAGAATTTCAACACACCTTGCCGTTCGAGGACTGACCACCCGTAGAACCCTTGAAGCCACACCAAGACAGCTGGAACACAACTTGTCTCCGGGGTCGAATAAAACATCAACACGCCGGTCGGCCGGATAGAGCATTCACATCAACCATCCGTTCTCTTCACAGTTTTACACAGCAGTGACCTTCGAGCCTGTGACTCGTTCACGCACCACGCAACCCCACGTGCGTGAATACACTCCCGCGATTGGCTGTCCATATCCACGGACACACACCGAGTCACTGTATAGGCACCCATCTGAGCCAAAACCGCACGAACCCCAGCTCATGCACGAATTACCAAATAAGTCATGGCTGGACTTGGGCAGAGTTTGTGACAAGTCTGATTTGTCGTTAGGACAGTCGTTAGCTAGTCGGTTTAGTCGTTACACTGGTCGTGAGAGTCGGCTATTGTTCGGAAGTTTTTCAGCCGGGCCTGTCGTAACTGCAGTCGGAATTGTCGTTACTGCAGTCGGAAGTGTCTGGACACATGTCGGATTTGTCGGCCCTAAAGTCGGGTGGTTGTCGTCTGCTTGTCGGCTACATGGTCGGATCAGTCGTAAGGACAGGTCGGGAGTGAAATTTGGAGCCAAATTTGCATCCGACACTTCCGACCTAGCCGACTTAACTACCCCCGACACTTCCGAAAAATCGTATATGTGAGACCGAGGCATTAGGTACGCTCGAACGGTCTTGACGGCGACATCAGTAGACTTGTTTGCTTCGTCGGCAACATATCAACTCTACCTGTCCCAAGATAGGCCAATTGGTTCTAAGAGGACGTTAAATCTACTTATCATCAGCAACATTTTAATGTTATATAATTATATTTATCCCATGACCTGCCTCTTTGTCTCTGTTAGCTGAGGAGGGGATTATTTTGGATTATCCATCACAACCATATGAATTATCCATCACAACCGAGTCTCGATCTCACCTGTCATTGGTCTTTGTCTTTGGTCTCAGAGTACAACTGAATAATTTATAGAGGTCATCTGCATATTTATCGTTAACTCAGGACTACTTTTTTTTCAGCAAAACGATTGAGATATTCTGCGGTATAAAAGTCGAACTGACGTTTGGCTAACGATCTACAAACATTATCATTGAAGAAATAAAGAAAACAACAAAGAATGTACATAATCTGTTTGGGTGAATAGAGCTGAGTGAAGATTATGAGTTGTCCGACGTGGTGAGACTGAGAGAGAGACAGAGAGCACGAGAGAGAGCGACAGATACACACAGTGATTCAAGGCGAACCACTCTAGTAAAGTTGTCGTAACGAGGTACGCTTCATGGGCAACCGCTTAGATCAATCCCAAGAGCATCCTGATTCAAAATCTTGAGCGACAAAATAAAACTTACACTAAAACAGTATGCTTATAGTTTTTTTTCAGTTGTTATCGCTTTTAGAGCATTGATTGCTAAATATGGTTCAACAGAACAAGGCTGTCTCATCAGTCGTCTGCTACAGATCTATCGTCTGCTGCCGGTGCGTCTCGCTAGCGCTAGCGATACGCACCCTCTGCTGCAGGATCTGTCGTTTGCTATTCATACATGTAGTATCTTCGGCTCAAGTTGACCAGCATGGAAATTGCCATTTTCAAAGTTGGTGATACTGTTAGAATAAAAGGTGGCGAAGAAGGTCGGATCTTGGACATCCATAGACCACTAGGCTACATGCGTTGCCGCATAAAAACAACTCGACAGTGGTGCGCCGTTTTCCCCCAGACAGATACCTCGCCTAAGACAACGACAGACATCAAAGTTAGGCTCACCTAAATCAGTAAGTGACGATTGAAGAAGTAGGTAATACAAATTTGAACACTGAAGCACAAAGGCTCGAATAAGCACAAACTCAGCAATCATCTTCATCGCTTGTAAAATCACACACGCGGTCTTTCGAATCCCGCTGAACTCAGGTCCAAAATGAGTTACTTCCCTTCGGGTATCATTCTCTCCCGTCGCTAGAGCTGTGAAGCGAAGATTATCAGAATGCGGTCTTTTGCAGTTGTGACGAATGCCAGCTCGGGTAACCGACTGAAACCAGCCGGTAACTGCACAGTATCAAATGCATTCAAATCCTGGAAACAAAAAGACAAAAGGGGACTCGTTTCGCACATGAATATCATGACACGATTTTCGGTGGCAGAAGGTTTGATGAGCAGTAAACAGGCACTCGCAAAGTTTGTGTCAAAAAGTTAGGTTTTTTAATGAAAACGTCGGAGTAATGGGATAAAAAGCTTACACACCTCGTCCTGAATATCGTGCATATTTTCCCTCGGGTCGATTTACAGGTATTACCTCGCCAGAGGCTCGGTAATACCTGAAAATCGACCCTAGGGAAAATATGCACGATATTCAGAACTCGGAGTGTGTAACCTATATATATTTCCCCATTCATTTTCCCCGTCCGAGGCCCCCCCCCCCCCCCCCCCGCCCCTCCCGGATGTTCATAGGCAAACCGGTTTTCGTTGTGTTCGTTGAAGCCACGTTGTGTTGGAGGTCACGGAAGCTTCGTGTCGTGCAGCGAAGGAAATGAGAAATGCTTTTCTTTTTGTCATTGCCTCTTTATTTTTGCCTAGAATTGCCCGGCTTTTTTACATTTCTAGTTGTTATGTTCTTTGCTTTTTTTGATGTTTATTATTATTTGCGCTTAGTTTATTGATACAGCGCCTTAGCGTGGGGATCTTGTTCATAATTATGTCAACGTGACTGACAATGTCAGGGGTCAATCGGTTTGACTTGCCAGCTCGTGTTTCTCTGAGCGTGTGTGAACACACTCAGTGGCTTTGTAAGTAGACACAATGTGACGTGTGTAGGTTAGGTCTCATTTGTTGGTCAGAATTGTTTCCCCATCCCTGTGGCACGTTGGTTGTTGTTTTTCTCTTTGTTCAGACCTTTCTGTTCGTTTTCGAAATGTTCCGAAGCAGTGTTCTTGGTATATTGCTGACGAGAAGAGCCGAATAATCGCCGAGCGTTTTCATTGGGTTTGCTTTTGATTATCCATGTAACCATGCATCTTCTCGCAACCCTGGGAACCGACGATTTGTTACATAGGGACACTGTTTTTGTGTTACCCAGCTCGTCATGAATAAAAGGTGTGCAAATGGTGACAA
>NC_090255.1:1406761-1414261 GCF_037325665.1 Littorina saxatilis
TTATGAAATTTTACATGAACGTTCCTGGGAATGATATCCCCGAACTTTTTTTTTCTTTTTTTCGATAAATACCTTTGATGACGTCATATCCGGATTTTTGTAAAAGTTGAGGCGGCACTGTCACACCCTCATTTTTCAATCAAATTGATTGAAATTTTGGCCAAGCAATCTTCGACGAAGGCCGGACTTCGGTATTGCATTTCAGCTTGGTGGCTTAAAAATTAATTAATGACTTTGGTCATTAAAAATCTGAAAATTGTAAAAACAACATTTTTTTTTATAAAACGATCCAAATTTACGTTCATCTTATTCTTCATCATTTTCTGATTCTAAAAACATATAAATATGTTATATTTAGATTAAAAACAAGCTCTGAAAATTAAAAATATAAAAATTATAATCAAAATTAAGTTGTCGAAATCAATTTAAAAACACTTTCATCTTATTCCTTGTCGGTTCTTGATTCCAAAAACATATAGATATGATATGTTTGGATTAAAAACACGCTCAGAAAGTTCAAACGAAGAGAGGTACAGAAAAGCGTGCTATCCTTCTTAGCGCAACTACTACCCCGCTCTTCTTGTCAATTTCACTGCCTTTGCCATGAGCGGTGGACTGACGATGCTACGAGTATACGGTCTTGCTGAAAAATTGCATTGCGTTCAGTTTCATTCTGTGAGTTCGACAGCTACTTGACTAAATGTTGTATTTTCGCCTTAAGCGACTTGTTCTTGGTTTGGTTGTGAAATATTTTTCGAGAAGACCACTCGGGGATCTTCTTGCGTCAATCGTAACGCAAGACATGTAACTCTCACTGTGTCTCGGTTACGAATGACACAAAGTATTTTTGGACAGCTATGCATTTACATACGTATGCCTTTCTTTTCTATTTAAGGTCTGCGTTTTACTTTTAACTTTTGGAATTGAGAGTTTAGGGTTGTGGTGTTTTTTTTTAATGTTTGTAGCTTTGATTTACGAGGAATGCATGTCGACCGTAACTTTTCTTGGGAAGGACACAGTATTGTTTTATGTCCTTTGTTACTTGTTTTTTTAGTTACCTCAGTTACCAGCCTTGTAAATAAATGACTCTGCAGATGAAAGCATATTAATTTATGGTGATTGTGTCAACTTAGACACATCTCTTTGTAGGAAATCCAGTACAGTCTTTGTTCTTAGGACTGATGTTAGAAGTGGTATTGTTGCTCTTAAAAGTGAAATGTTACATTTATCTGGGAGAGGTAGAAGAGACAGGGGTCAGTGCTGTAGAAACTGCACTTGAACATGTCATTAAATTCTAGATGTGCTGTGGGCAAATATTTTTCTGTCTTGTACTTGAGCCTCATTTCTTTTTCGTGATTGTAAGGTCTGCGACTGCAAGTCAGATTGTCACCCCAGGCTGAACGAGTCCGGAAGCAGAACAACGAGCGATCCAAAGAGTACAGACAACGGCTAAAGCTGGACCCTGAACGCTACGATGTCTGCCATGAACGAACTTTGGAGAGGAACAGAAGACATGCTATTCTTACACAAACACGTTTGCACCCACGCGTATGGCTTTGCTTGCAAAGTACACCAACTTTTTGAAAAATACACTCAACGTTTTGGGAAAGTACTCTTGCCTCGGGTTTAGTGTAAACAGGTCTGCATCTGGTTTGGTCTGACTCCCTTCTGACAGTGACAGTCTGGCAAGTTTGCTGATCATGCATAGCCCGAGTAGATTAATTTATTTGATGGGGGAAGCCAATTTTACGAACTTTGCAGTTATCATTATCATATTATTTTACATGTAGGCATTGGCAGCTAAAGCTATGTGTGAAAGCTGATCTGTGATTTTCTCTAGTCTTGTACATTGTGGTACTTTGAATGCTTGTGTGTATTTATTGGTAGAGGTGCACATTTTTTTTTAAATCTCTGATTACCAATTTGTGATTGATCAAGTCTTGTATTTACCTTTGTAGGGTGCTAGTGTGCCATGTGTTTCTTTGATTATGTGCGTGACTATTTGAGAGTGCAAGTGACACTTAATGTGTGGATGTGGAGGATATTCATGAGATTGACATTTCCCTTGGGCGTTTGTAATTTTACCTTGTTTTCTCCATGAACTTGCGTTTTAATTTTTCATTTTTATTTAACCAGTTTTGAGTGCAAAATTGTTTGTTTAATGACTTTTGACTCGTTCAGACTGGAATGTAATGTTCACGAACATTAACTGCAGGAACTTTCTGTATAAGCTGATGGTGTAAATATACTGGTCACTATTTGGGAATGTTTTGGTAAGTTTTCTGTTGTGTTTTTGAGATTCTTGCCATCCATTTTCCAATGAATTTGTACATTTGAAGACATCTTATCCTTATTTTGCACTTCCTGCATGTAACACCTGGCATTTTGGCATTTCTTATTCTCTTGTCACATTACAGTGTGTGTTCCTGACTTTGTGTGTCAACCGGAACATGAGACACAGTGCCATTTTCATGTCTTCCTTGACCCCGTTACAGTTGACACATCATGGACTAGTTTTTCTACTTTGATTTCTTTTTCTTTTGATTTTGAGGTTTGCTTGAGTTGCAAATGATGGTTTTAATAAAATATTCTAGTCTTTGAAACATCTTCTCTGTTTTTAATTTTTTTACAGGATTTCTTGTGACTGAAGTGTGTCAACTGTAACTCAGGACACAGTGATGGGTGACTTATTTTTCAAAATACAAGGTCCATTTTAGAAGTTCCTCAATGAATCTCTTTTGGGATGTAAATCTTACTTGCTGAGTAAATTTGAAGCAAATCAGTTAAGAACTTATAAAGATACTTATGAAAATGCTGTGTCTCGCGTTATAGTTGACACACAGCTATGTTGATGCGTTTTTTTGTTTTTTCGCAAAAAGTAAAGCCCAAGTTATCTTTTTGGTTATGGAAATAGTTACACTATACAAAGTCAATTAGTGTATAAAGATAAGACAGTTTTATTTCCAGTTTGGTTTTCAACCCCAAATGTCCCATTTTGGCAAGCACGTTTTGGCACAGGCTCATATGCCTCCCCTGTGTCCGATGTTATCAGTCGCCATGCGTTGTCGCACGAGAGTTTCGCTGATGATACACAGCTTCATCAGTCTGCCCCCCTTGCTGAAGTTGACGATCTGGTATCTCGGACACAGGATTGCATTGCGGACCTCAGTGATTGGATGTCTTTAAACAAACTCCAGTTAAATAGTGACAAAACCGAAGTTATGCTGGCCTGTCCCAAGAAATTTCTCAATCACCCTTCTCTTCCTGCCTCTCTCACTGTCAACGAACTACCTATCTCTTTCTCTCCGTCTGTCCGCAGCCTTGGCGTCACTCTCGATCCAACTCTCTCTTTCCAAAAACCCATCTCTAACATCTGCAAGTCCGCCTCTCTAGAGCTGCGCAAGATTAGTTCAGTCCGTCACTACCTCACCGCTGATGCAACCAAAACGTTAGTGTGTTCTTTAGTCCTCTCAAAGATAGATTATTGCAATTCTCTTCTGGCCGGTCTCCCTAAGTACATTTTAGATAGACTTCAAAGGATCCAAAATAACGCTGCCCGCCTGGTCTTCAAATCTTCCAAGTATGAACACGCCACACCCCTTCTTCACTCTCTACACTGGCTGCCAATCACTAAAAGGATCGAATACAAACTCTCCTCTCTTTCTTTTGCCGTCGTTTCTGGTTCTGCCCCAGAATACTTGTCAGAACTCCTCAATCTCTACACCCCCTCTCGTCAGCTTCGCTCCGCCGCCGACACTCGACTCTTCCGACTCCCCACAGTGCAAACAAAAACATGTGGCGAGAGGTCCTTCGCCTATCAAGCCCCTGTGACCTGGAATAGATTACCACTGCCTCTCAGACACACAGATTCTCTCACTACATTCAAGACAAATCTCAAAACACACCTCTTTCAGCGCAAGTGATTTCCCCCCCAGCATCTCCCCACCCACCCCATTCCGCCCCACCTCACCCCCTACGTGTATATATATTTTCTGCGCTTTGTGTCAGCACTGTGTGTGTGTGTGTAAATAGTACCGTTGACACGTTTTTATATAGAAGCCTACTGTGGTTCTTGTGCTTAGGCTGTGTATTGGACTGTCATTGTATGCCTGCATTATTAGTTGTCAGTAATTATTACATGTGCTGATTGTTCTCTTTGCCTGCGCGCGTATAGTATGTTGGTTATGTTTGGTCATAGTATGTTTGTTTATGTTTGGTCGTTATCTTGCCTGTGCGTGTATTGTATGTTTGGTCGCTTTCTTTGCCTGTGCATGTATAGTTTGTTGGTTATGTTTGGTCGGTTTCTTTGCATGTGCGTGTATAGTATGCTTGGTCGATGTATGTATTGTAAAGCGCTAAGAGTAGACATTTTTCTAGAATAGCGCTATAAAAGTTTGCATTATTATTATTATTATTATCGCTGGGAAATTCGGGTCGCTTCCTCCCAGTGGAAAGCTAGCAGCAACGGAGTCGCGCTACCCAGGTGTCTGCGTGTTTAGGTGTATTCAGCCACCTGCACTTATGGCAGAATGACCAAGATCTTTAACGTGCCATTGTAGTGACACGGGGGTGGGAGATGGATATCGTCTCTGGGTCTGCACATAAAGTTGACCCGTGTCCGTCCCGGCCCGGATTCGAACCAGCGACCTCTCGATCACAAGTCCAGTGCTCTACCACCTGAGCTACCCGGGCCCCGTGCTGCATCAGAGCTATATGTGTCAAAATGATGACGTAGAAAGCATTGTTTCAACTGAACGTTGTTCTGCCACAGTGTGAGACCACAGTCTTCCGCTCATAACGTTTTGACACGAAACTCATTTGATTTACACATTTTCTTGTTCTGCCGATACTGTAATGTTTTTCTTTCTTAAAAAAAGAAAAGAAATGTAAAGTGACAAGTGAGCGACGGGCCTTAGGGGCTCGTTAACCTATGTCACTACAGCAAGACTGCATACGCGCTGCAGATTATTGAGGTCATGATGCATGCGTGCTACGTGTACCCGAGTTCGCACACACAGCGTCAATGCCGCAAGTGTCACGTTGTGTAGCGAGATAAACAGGGGAGCTTACTCCGAGTTGACATTACATTTGCAAGTTCTCTCCCTTGAAGTGTGCAATATGAACATAATGTGTGTTGTACTTTAATGAAGTTAAATTGAGCATTACACCTTGCATTTTGACATAATTCGGATCTTTTTTCGTTAAAAAAGTGATTGAAATTTTAGGAAACAGTAACCTGTCTACTCTCAGTTAACAATTTGAATTATTGTTCTTGTAGTGGTTGTATAAAATGTATTAGTTGTTCTGTGGGGTTGGTGCAGATAAATTAAAAACAAATAAAGAATAAATGTGACCCTCCACCACGGAATGAGTCGCATGTCACCTTTGCATTATTTTTATATTTGCACATTTACCTAAAGAGTTTTTTTTATGCTCTATCCAGTGGTGAAAACCGTTTTAGAAAAGAGCGAAAACTGTTTGAGTTATAAGCATGTGACAAAGGTGACCCTCACACTGTTACCAGACACTCCCCGGACTTAATATAATTATTAAGCCTAGCGCAGAACCGTGGCCGCGCGAGGTGACATGCGACTCATTTCGTGGTGGAGGGTCACAAATATGTTACATTAATTTTGAATCATATACATAGCATGTGTCAAAATTGTATTGCTCTGTGCTTATGAATACCTGTTCAATAGACCCATGTGGGGATCGAACCCGTGACCGCCGGATTCGCAGTGCAACGTACGTCGTATCCATTACACCAACAAGGCAACTCAAGATCCTTAACAATTAAAGAGATATAAAGT
This sequence comes from Littorina saxatilis, assembly GCF_037325665.1. NCBI lineage: Eukaryota > Metazoa > Mollusca > Gastropoda > Littorinimorpha > Littorinidae > Littorina > Littorina saxatilis. The sequence goes on from NC_090255.1 coordinate 1,412,572, forward strand.
TGAACGCATGGATGCGATCTCACAGCGATTGCAATCTTTGGTGACCAGTATCTGTTATTTGTACTAAAAATGACTGCGTTAAAACGTAACGATGACCTGACCAAGCATGGCATGAGCACACGCACAACACCTGGGAAGCATTTATTTATAAACGGCGGTCAACAAGCGTTGGCAAAATTTGACATGAAGACACACGCGTTATTCTTTGACAAAAAAGCAGATTGTGCCCCTTGAAATACTTTGCTTTGATTGGTTGGTCGCACGCTGCAATCACACTCCATTCGTCAAAAATAGGATCCAGCCTATTTTCAAGCGGCACTGCCGCGCCGCCGAATTCATTTTTTTCCCATCCCGCTTCACGTTACGTAAAAAAAAAAAAAAAATTTAAAAAAAAAAGGCCAAGTACTCGTCATAATCCCTCACGCGTCGTGCAGTCCTGCTGAAGTGGCGTAGGCGAGCGGATCCCCTTGTTGGTGTCGTGGTATCACTGACGTGATTTGATATCTTAATGTTACTTCGTCTGTTCATTTCCAATAAGAGGTTGCTGGCCTACAAATCCTACAAATGACCAATGGTGTCCGTGTTTACGCCCCAAGAAAGTTAGCCACAGAATCCCACTGCGCTGGTCTGCCCTTAACTTATGTATAGACACGTGTCAATTTATGTGAGTACTGTGACAAGCAGTGCAGAACAATTTAGGCCCATTATAGCTTTTTCGTCGTGCGTTCTTTGATTTAAAAAGAATGTATCACTTTCTGCTTTCCCAGTGCTGTGAGATTGATTATTTTTTTGTGACACAAGTTGGGACCACAACACCAATGGGTTCTTTGTACGGAGCACACCTCTGGCAGTGTTGTGTGTGCATCCAGCCTAGCATAGAGCGCAGTGCTAAGTCCCCTGGTTCTCGGGTGAAATAATGTGTGAAGCAGAAGCAGATACGTGTGTTATATGTGATTCAGATCCGATGGCTCCCAGGTTTGTGTTCAGGTCGAGAAAGACTGTGTCTGGCTTGAAACAGATCCTGGGCTGATGGACAAATGCAGGTAAGAGTCACGTTTACACCTAGAGATTGTTATGATCCCCGTTTTGCAACCACACAAAACAAATATATTGCATCCACTTTCATCAACTAAAACATTCATTTTGGTATCATGTCATTCAAACGTTCTATTACGCGAAGATGTATTCACTTCAGTTGGTGTGACACTACATTTTGGTCATTTGTTTGGAGCCCCGATGTCTCATGTGGCCATTGTCAAACTGAGAATAGAGAAGGCGAGGAATAGTTATATTATTGGATTGTGCAGGTAGATAAAATAGTCTTATTTAATAACATACAAGTAATATGTGTGTGCTCTTCTTTTGTGTGTCAGCACAAGAGAAATACTAATTCTCAGTCATTATCAGACAGACTGAAAGCATGCATAGCCGTAACATGATGGAAGTCAATAAACCTACGACAAGTTTTAAAACTTGTTTCGGAAGATTAAGTAACGTCTGTACAAATACCGGTAACAATTCGATATCTAATCTGAAGTACGTCTTGCATGTCGGTATTAACACCAGAACATTTGGAAACAATCCACTCGGTCGTTGTTGAAATACATCGCTTTTTGTCATGGTACCCCTTAATATTGACATCAGGTTTTTGATCGCTCATACGATCGACACCTTTATCAGTAGGAATAGT
>NC_090255.1:1419261-1456261 GCF_037325665.1 Littorina saxatilis
TTTGTTGAATGTTTTTGACATGTTTTTTTAATTTGATTTGCATTTGTTCAAGCGTGTATTTGTTAGTCCAAAATGAGCTATGTATGTGTTGTCCACACCAGCAACATAATATGTACATCTGAGCGTTCAGAACTTACCAATCGCTAAACAGTTTTTCTCACTAACTAAGACTGCTCAACCCACGAGCTATCGAGGATTCAGGCTGCTGGGGGAATATAAGTTAAACAGAGTTGCCCCCCCCCCCCCCCCAAAAAAAAAAAGAGAAACAAAAAAGAAGAAGAAATGTAACCTACACAAATACTAATCACGTCTACGTCTGTTGACTGAATTACTTCATACTGATGTAAGTTAACGTCAGCTCATGTTTAACCAGTCACATAGGTTGCACACATGTAGGTCAAATGGTCTGATTGTCGTGCTCCTTCGAAAATTAGTTCGGAAATCGGGGGTCGACTCAACAGTACAAGGTTTCATATCGAGCGGTCATCCTGACCTCAGGTCAAAATGAGTTCGGCTCATTCTCTCCCTGACAGGATGCCTTGAGTTTCCTTGTCTGGCAAGGAAACCGATATTTTTTTTTAACATATTTAGAGCTTTTTGTAATGTATTATTGATATAAGCAGATTCGCGATCGTCGATAATGATTTTTCATGGTGTTTTGTAATTTTTGAATTGCAGAGGAATTTTTATTATAGACAGTTGCAAGCGAGCAATTTTTCGCGGATGTATTTACTGTGCAAAAAACTCTAAATATGGCATAAGTGTCACGTGATATTAAACCGTTTGGTTTTGCGCTCACTGGAGCAGACAATTTTTTGACAGTGATGCAACGGTCTCCTTCTGGCAGCAGTCCCAAAAGTTCGACTTGTTTTGACCTTATAACGATGTCTTTATCATAACTGTGAAGAACAGAACGGAGATCACTGTCGAAGTCGGCCAATCTGCAATCATTTTCGTCTCGAGAACACTAATCTCAAATTTAGATCAGTGCTCGCGAAAAACATATGGGAGATAACTCTTGTATTCTTGTTTTGATAGATTCGCGTAGGACTGTAGCGTCCGGTCAGAGAGACAACTGGCGATAGCCGTGGAGCGAGGATTATCAGAATGATCGAGCGGTAGCACCCAATATTTGTCCCCCCCCCCCCCCCCCCCGGCAGATTGTTAAAGTTGGGGTAATTTGAAGGACCTAGTACGAGCGCATACCGTAACCAACCTTATATAATCGTTAACTTGAATACATCAATTGCATGGCAGGATCAGGACATTTTCCATGGAAGAATGCGGTCATGTTACATTAGTGTATATGTATTCATCTTTAGAGTTGGTAAGCAGTGGAAAGTAGAATCGCATGTCTTCCAATGTATGAAAGTGGTAGAAAGACCGTCTGTTCGACTTGAAGTGATCACCCTGGCTAAAGCGGAACCTCGTTTAAGCTTTTTTGTTGTTGTTGTAATTAACAGCTATTGTGTTTTCAGCGTAGCCATAGGGTCCGATATTTAGACGAGACAAGTATAATGCCGACGAGTCGAAGACGAGTCGCATTATACTTGTTCGAGTCTAAATATCGGACCCTATTGCTACGCTGAAAACACAATAGCGATTATATAGCTGTTATGACCTTGATTTGTTGTTCCAAACTCAGTTACAAAATGACAATTTTTGCGTCGATGCGTTGATCTCAGGTTTTGATAGCAGACAAACTTCTTACGCGCATCATGTTCGCGCAGACATGCACACCGCTACACGCTTTCTGACTTTGGAAGAAAAACTGACTCCAAGTGCATTCGACTTCACAACACAGTTGTTGAAACAGCTTTTTAAGTTGTCAGTGTATGCTGTTGTCGATAGAAACATCGCCGTGGTACAGATGGGTAAACCGGAATCATGCGTCGGCCATTTTTCTCAATATGCTTTTGGATATTGAGTAAAATGGCCGACTTCCGCCGCATTATGCTTTGATGATCGGAAGAGACCATCCAATCACAGCCCCCGAATTCCCCCACGTGTTCATCAGAATAGCTATTAACAGCTATTGTGTTTTCAGCGTAGCAATAGGGTCCGATATTTAGACTCGAACAAGTATAATGCGACTCGTCGATATAATGATATTAAACGACATCAGTGTAGCATAATTGCCGAAATACGGCTATGTGAGACTATCCAATGAGATTCCCCTGAATTTCCCCACGTGAATATCAGAATAGCAATATAAATAAATAATAAATAAATAAATAAATTATGAGAATGTATAACGCACACATATTTCACCACAAGGCGACTCAAGGCGCACAGGATACGATGATATAATGCTGCTACATTGTGTATGTCTAGAGGTAACAGGTGTGTGTTTCTCTGCATACTGTTCTCTTTAATAATGTTTGTAACTTTTTCTGTGATGTTTTCAATTATCTGGCTACTGTTATAGATAGCTATGGCTATTTTTGCATTTGTGTGATACTTAATTTAACTATTTTGTAATTAATATCTGTGATCGCACCTCTTCAAGGTGCATACTGGTTGTTTGTGGAAACACAGAAACATGTCTGTGGTGATCATCCAAGCGAAAATACTAACTTTTTTGTTGTTGTCTGTGATGTGTTGTACAGAGTTGCTATTCAGTCTGAAATTCCTTATTACGAATAAGTACTGACTGTACATTTTTTTTAACTTTTAAAATATGTTTATGTTTATTTTGTCGACACATTTGCAATATCGAAACAATTGAAATCATACTAATAACTTTGAAAACAGGTTACAGAACGTTATCAGGACTCCTAATCAACAATGACTAGGTGGAGGGAAACATTACCATGAAATAAGATGACTAGCTGTAAGTATACAATATCATGATATTAGATGACTAGCTGTAGGTATACAATATCATGCTATTAGATGACTTTTTCCTTATTTGTTCTTGATTCGCGTGTGATTTTTGTATGTTGAATTTTAAGTTACACGCTTAGTGTTTGCCATTTTCACTGCAGTGTTCAGCTACCACTGGGTTTTATTGTGTATTTAAAAGCACCTTTTTATTCTGCAGACTTGTTGCTAGAAAAAAAAACACGCACATAATATGTGTTTGTGTTCACCCGTGTATTGAACATGTTTTTGCAAAATGAGTACCATGCGCCATATTACACAAGCATTTAAGCTTTTTGTTTATTGAAAAACCTTGCTCTTTAAGGCGGTTGATCCAAACGATTATCCAGTTGTTTTGTTTTTTAATCTTACTTGTTATTTTCTAAACTTGACTCACTGTTTTCAATTAAATGTTAAAGCACTCACTCAGCTTGAAGTCTATTGCATAAATAGTAATGTTGAAGTGTTGGTTACTAACCATACTTGCTATGCTTCCGATTACATGTCTTGTTGACCCGTAATTTGTAAAAATGAAAAAAACTAAACATTTTACAAATCGCGGGGCGCGCCTCGTGATTTGTAAGAATTGTTTTACAAATCACGTAAATACGCCCGATATTTTCTTGTCATCTCGAAAGTCCAGGGATTTATTAGCTTGGCGGTAATAACGATGTTGATAAAGACAAATTGAGAATTCGCCTGCACATGTTTGTGACGGACACACCGACAGACAGACAAGTCTACGCTTATCACGCTTCAAAATCGAAATATAAAAAAAATAACATGTGCAGATTAACTCACACACTTTCATTTTCATATGTATGTTTTGCCTGGGACTCCTTTATGGTTGACTGGGCTCTAAACAACAACTATTGATAATAACAAAAGGCATGTATTACTTTGTGGAATGCCATGTTTGTACATTTTTACATACATTGGTTTAAGGTTGAACGTAATTTGTAAAATGTGTTTACATTTCTACAAATCACGGGGTTTTTTGTTCGCAATTTTGTGAAATTGTTAAATATAATATCTGGTTTTGTACACATTTATGTATGGGATACTATTCATGGAGTCATATATATTTAAGACATATAATCCTTCGTCTATTCTAACATGCCTAGAAGTCTTTGGGTGAAACAGTCGTCGCCCTTTTACAGCGTAGTGTGCCACGTAGGTTGAGCAACAAACATCATTTTCCGACCAGAACCTCAAGGTCACGTGACATGGTGTAATATGTAATGCTAAGTCCAAGACAATACGGTACTCATGTTTCTACTGAGAAGACATCACTGTCTTCTTGACAATCAAGACATCCGTACAGTTTCAGCCCTTGTGTCCTGATTGGATGACGTAATATGTAATGTTTACGTAGATTTCTGCAAGAATGGCAATTGACGTCATTGAGGTTTCGAAAGAGAATATTTACTGAGGCACATTAAGTTTTTGTGTGTGAGAAATACAAGTAAACTTTATCGACTACACTGTTTACACCACATGTAAAACACTCATTCCGTTTCTACTGAAAGTTGTCTGACATCTCAAAGCTTTCTTGTTTTTGATCAAGAGAAATGTCGGGCGGAGTGGCCTAGAGGATAAAACATCAGCCTCCTAATCGGAAGGTCGTGAGTTCAAATCCCGGTCGCGGCCGCATGGTGGGTTAAGGGTGGAGATTTGTCCGATCTCCCAGGTCAACTTATGTGCAGACCTGCTAGTGCCTTATCCCCCTCCGTGTGTACACTCAAACACAAGATTAAGTGCGCACGGAAAAGATCCTGCAATCCATGTCAGACTTTGGTGGGTTATAGAAACACGAAAATACCCAGCATGCTTCCCCCGAAATCGGCGTGTGGCTGCTTGAATGGCGGGGTCAAAACGGCCATACATGTGCAAAAACACGAGTGAACGTGGGAGTTCCAGCCCATGGACGGAGAAGAAGAAGATCAAAAGGAATAAATACCTCCACGTTTTCTCTGTTGGTAAAAACATGTCAGCAGTTTAAATCTAAATCAAAAATGTCTCTGCCCACATAATGCAAAACACTATTATTCATACGTTTATATCTAACTGTGTTAATCAGTTGCAAATTGAACTTTATGTTGATTTTTAGTGAACATATCTTACGCAAATACCTATCGTGTAGTTCAATTTGACTTTATTACACTTATCCTTACAACTGTATAACTTCATTTATCCAAGTTACATATCCACGTCATTAACAATAAACCGACCACAAATGAAATCAAGAATAATCAAATATCAACTAAACTAGCTTAGTAAGATTAATAACAGAAACAAATGCACACACACAACCACACACACACACATGCAAAGATAGACACACACACACACACACACACACACCATACACACACACACACAAACTCACACACCGTAGAGTTGAGTGGTATGATCACACTACTTGTATATATGTGTGTCATACCATGATGTAAAGGCAGTAGGAATAAACTTGATCTATTCACTTCTGTAGGTGTGGGTCTATCTTTGTGTGTGTATGTGTGTATGATGTGTGTGTGTGTGTGTGTATGTGCTTGCGTGTGTGTGTGTGTCTGCGTCTTTCTGTGTGTGTGTGTGTGTGTGTGTGTGTGTGTGAAACTGTGTATGTGTGTATGCGTGCGTGCGTGTGTGGGTGTGCTTGCGTGAGTGTGTGTGTCTGTCTCTGTGTCTGTGTGCGTGTGTTTTTGCGTGTGCTTATGAGGGTCTCTTGGCGAAAACGAAGAATGCACTACATCAAATTGTAAATTATGGTAACTCACACACACACACACACACACACACACACACACACAAACATACATACACACACACGTACACACACACACGCGGGGTCCTGATTTGGCCTATATGGTCCGCTGGACACACACACACACACACACACACACACACACACACACACACACACACACACACACACACACACACGCGCGCGCTCTTGATTACCCTGACTTATGCTTTCTCTGATTGTTAAACTTTCAAAACATGTTCATTACCTTTTATTTTAAACATATCAACCACGATCCAAAACGATCCATTGTTTGATATTGGCAGACCTTATCTTGTGCTGCTGAAAACAGTAATAACACAAATGCCGTAAACAAGCAAGCTTACAGCGGATTAACAATATATAAGCTTAACTGACAAGCAACAAAACTGTAAAACTGTAATATCATTTATCAAACATAAAATGGCTTCTGAATACAATAAGGTTTAAACGCACACACACACACACACACACACACACACACACCTACACACACACAAACTCACACACACACACACACTCACGCACATACGCATACACACACGCGCGCGCGCATACACACACACACTCGCGCACACACACGCGCATAAACACACGCGCGTGCGCGCGCACACACACACACACACTGTGACACACAATCACCCGCACACTAACACACATACACACACACACACATACACACACACACACACACACACACACACACACACACACACACACACACACACACACACTTCCAATAAAATCTAACAAAATGAAGCGGCTTAGTACACTGTTTCGTCTCACACAACCGACACATTTTTGCATCATTCAACTAACTGTCGTTACACACGGCAAACGGTCAAACGAACGTCGTCTGCTACCACGTGATTGACCGGGACAAAGGATACTGACTCCGTGCAAAACAAAACTAAATACAAACTATGCAAACAGCACAGATGTGTTAGTCTTTGCCACCAAAGCGAAACATAATATAAGCGTGTTTGGTTGTACTCCAATCTAAGTAAGTGGTGACATGTTTACATAATCGATTTATTTTAGTCTCTAATCTACACCCAAATGCATCGGTAGACTGACCGTGAGATTAGGATTGGATCAAACAGCAGCAGAATAAGGAATTAAGGAACTGGTGGGACGTGTTAACAAAATCGAATTAGTTTGACGGAACCCTTTTGAGGCGCATTAATTCCTAATCTACGCTCAAATGCGTACGAAGGTATACTGACCGTGAGATTAGGATTGGATCAAACTGCGGCAGTAAAAGCCATAATCGTTAAAAACAAAAAACAAAAAAATCTAAAACTGCCAAAATATTGAATATATAAAATGATGCAGCTCGTGTTCCTAGCTATTAACGTTCTCCTTAGTTCTGAATGTTCATATTTCACAAACGTCGACCCATGTTTCTAAATCCACTGTGACTGGGTGTGTAGCCTCTACATCTTCTGACTGCGTATCAGTAAAACATAAACAACATTATTATTTGGAAAGGAACAACAATTTGAAAAGAAAACAGCAAGGCATTAGTAGGTGACAGCATTTTCTGTTGACCCGAAGACATTTTTTCTTCATCAAGTTTCACTCGGCGCCACTCAACATTTCCTTAAACTTGAGCGGCTCGACATCTGAAAAGAAAAAAAGTGTGTTTGTAATTCTGGAATAGTTAAAGTTTTTTGTTACCACTTGATCGGGTGGGTAGGGTAGGCAGGGGCATATCTGCAAGATATGATACGAGTTTTGAGCTTTTCTGAAAGATATAGACATACAGAAATACAGACATAAAACAGACACACATAGACACAAACACACAGACACACACGCAAGCACGCACGCAGATACACACACACACACACACACCCACCCACCCACCCACCCACACACACACACACACACACCCACACACACACACACACATATGCAAACACACACACATGCAAAGAGAAAACTGACAGGCAGACACACACTGCATACCTTTAGATCATTTGAAAACCCGTAATAGTATAATTATAAGCGAGCAAGTAGGACACAAATAATGTTACAAACAACTCCACTAACATTTCTGACCCGAGTTTAAGAAAGAAAAGAATTCTGTACTCACCGATACAAGGACAGCACAATAATACCAACTTTCGCTATAAAAGCTTCTTCAGGAAACAGACAGAAACAAAGGACAACAAACAGCAAAAGCAACACTGACAGGACGGACAAGGACAAGGACAAGGAAACCAGAAAAGAAGATGGAGGGAACACTAATCTAAAAATAATGGATAGCGCGTCCCTTCTTATGGGGCCCGGGTAGCTCAGGTGGTAGAGCACTGGACTTGTGATCGAGAGGTCGCTGGTTCGAATCCTGGACGGGACGGACACGGGTCAACTTTATGTGCAGACCCAGAGACGGTATCCATCTCCCACCCCCGTGTCACCACAATGGCACGTTAAAGATCTTGGTCATTCTACCATAAGTGCAGATGGCTGATACCACCTAAACACGCAAACATCAAAAAGCCGTGAGGGCGTAAAACTCGAATCGTATAAACCAATTCATGTCCAATATAGGCAATTAAGACCTGGCGGACAATAAGCCCCTTAAAATTTACTTTTACTTTCCCTTCTTATTGGCTATCACAACGTTGACTCCAACATATCCGCCATCTTGGGACACCGTTCGATACCGCGATGCTAGGTCGACAGCGTAAAATCGCACCTATTGAGAAACCACATTGCTTCCATTTCCCGGGCGCACTCAGCTTCCTGTAAACCATCAGTTTCTGGTCACAGACACTGTCAGGCTTTTACACACAGTACAAACACCCTTTCGTTTAAACACTGACCGCTTGAGAACATCCTAGGTGCCCTCCGTAAAGAGCGAGAATTTTTCGAAGAATTTGTTTTTGCGTGGCCAGCCAGATTGTTTGAGTAACACAATCGGACGCCTCGTTTTGGCGCAAGAACTAACTTTTAAAATCTAAATAATAAATTGACAGCTTGCAACACAAACATTCTTAAATCATAAAAGATTTTTGTTTCCATCAAGACAAGATCAGTACGACTCGAAGTTTTGAAAGTTTTAAAAAAGGGAGCCCTGTGCAGGTCATGCAAGGTCGTGTTTCTCAAGCAGACGAACTTTCTGCATGTCGCTGCTTTCTTTGAAATCTGTACCGCGGCCGATAAGTTCGTGTGACTCGGTTTGGTGCATTTTAGATTCACAGGTAAACAATTACGTGCTATTGCAGATACAGCGAGTAAAGTAAACCACGAAATCTGGTGTGTGGTTTACGCAAGCAAATTAGCCATTAAAACGAACTGTGTCATTTCATGCTGTTAAATGCTATTGCAAGTGTGTTCCATAAGGTTAGAACTGCTTTTTTCGTGAGAAAATTTAAATCGTTTTGTAAATCATTTGAGGCATTTAATCACATACTGCGAAAACATAAAGTGGATGTAGATCGCATCTGTGAACCTGTTTAGATCAGTGGTGCTACTCGTATTCAGGGGAGAGAAGACTCTCGAAACTACGATTACTTCCCTTTGATCCTGTTTGTCAGTGTGGTGGGGTATAATAAGATGGCGGCACTTTGGTCAAGCTGTTTCATTGGCTGTGCGCTATCCATTAGTTTTAGATCAGTGGGAAGAAAACACAAAAGGGAAGGAACTCTGCCAACGGAAAGAAAATACAAAGGATAGTAGTCGTTCATCTCACCAGTCTCTTTAATATTTAGATTTCTGACCCAACTATAGAACATCATCAATATCGGGATAGTGCACAAACGTGGAATTTACTTTCCGTTTTTGTCCTTTGAATTGACACAGTACAAACGTATCAGCCGTTCGTTTCTTCAACAGCTGTCGTCTCTGGAGAAAAGTCCAAAGGACGCAGGTAGCCATCTTCTAAAAAACACACAAATCAACAGATATTTTCAGATCTCAGTACAACAACAGAAAAAAAATGAAGTAACATAAAAAGGATTAACTAAATTTGATGTACAAATTGAATTAAAAAGACTACGCGTCGTATTATGAAATAAAGCAAATCAGAAACAATACAATACAGAACATGTGCTAAAATGTAAACCTTAAGGCGTCTTTGCTTCACAAGCAGCAACACTACAATTACAAAGCAATGAAGACGACAGTCAAGTCAAAGGGAGGTAAGTCCTCACCGTCCGTGTCACCAAGTAGTTCAAGGTACGTGTGACACTCCTCATAGACTGTAGGACAGAGAAAGAAAGATTATGTAAATGTCTAAAAACGTTGCCTTAATCTCCGAATTCTTCCAAATTATCCACACAACCTCACTAACGTACACATGCATTAACACGCACGCACGTACACAGAAAAACACTCAAACACACACACAAACATACACACGCACGCACGTTCGCATGCATGCAAGCACGCAAACACACACAAGCGCTGTCTCTCCAAGACATGATACTAGTTTTAAGCTTTTCTGAAAGATGCAGACTGACAGCCAGCCAGCCAGTCACACACACACACACACACACACACACACACACACACACACACACACACACACACACACATACACACACATGCGCACACACACACGCACACACAAACAATGTGGTATGTCCTTTCTACTGATGCAGGTGTGGAGTGCATGAGCAGTAGAAAACGAGAGGTTTTTGCGTCCATTTTGAGGGGTACCATGACAAAAATCGCTATATTTCAGAAACGCCTGGATGAATTGATTCGACACTGTCAGGATCTCAAGTCTATATACGAGACCTACGTCTGATAAAATAACGCATCGTTACAGGTATTTGTTGAGATGCTAAGCAATCTTCCGGAACATGTTATAAAACGTGTCACAGGTTTATAGGTTTACATCCACAAAAATCAAGACCGTGCATGCATACAGACAAATAAATGTTACAAATAGTGCCAACGTATCATTCAAATACAATCACTAGTTTACGTTTCCTAGTCCTGTAAAAACTATCACATTTTTAGGGAGGATTGCAATGCGACAGCCATGTCCAGTCATCCGTGACCGCAGCATGTTTTGATAGGTATTCAGCGATAACCGCTGTCAACAGCAAACAGCCTGAACGTTCAATTTTGTATCATGTGTTTACATGACTAGCAAATTTCTGTCAGGCAGTTCTTGTAACGACTGTTTGTCTATTTGCATGCAAAGTCATGAATTTTTGGGAAGTACATTCACAAACCTGTGACGAGTTTAAAAACATTTTCTGGAAGAGTTCATAACATCTGAGTACAAAACTGAAGTAATCCACAATTTCACTCAGGGTAAGTTTCGTATTTAGACTTCAGATCTTAGAAGTTTTAAATCTATCTATTGAGGTATTTCTGAAATACAGCACTTTTTGTCATGATACCCCTCAGAATAGACGCAAAATCTGCTCGTTTTCTACTACTCCTGCGTTTCACACCTGTATCAGTAGAAATGAGATAACACAAGCGATACGCAAGATAGCAAAACAAAACAACCTGTTCTGGATTGATAAATGATTTTACCTTCTTCTCGTATTTAAAAATTGACAAGTTCCATCGATTCTGAATTTTTGTCGATTTTTGTTTTATTGGTACCTGACGTTATTGTCAGGTCGATTTTGGGGGTACCCTTACTTCGGCGGCTGTCACGTGATACTTATTACAGAAATCTTTGATCCGAACGTGTGTCAGGTAGCCAAGTGATGGGCCTTTCATGGCATATACAGGTTGAATAAAATGACACGGGAATGAATATTTAAGTTGGGGTACGAAAATGAGTGCAATAATGGTTTTGCTCAGTTTAGAACAACTGGAATCCCACATGGGTCCAATAAAAAATAGATTTAGAAACATATGTACCTCTGACTGCACTGTCGGGGATTTCAGAATAATAGTGATCGCTTTCGTTATCTGGAGATGCCTGGTCCTCCTGTACTGCCGACTGTTCTCGAGGTACAACGTAAATTGCCGATCCTTTAGTCGGATGAAAACACATTGTTTTGCCTGGAAAAAACACAGAAAAATGATGCAGAAAAACGCAAAGTATGAACACATAAGCCGCGTTAAGCGATATCAAAACAAGGAGTCAATCCGTCGGCCTGAGAGTAAACCCGGGATCACGCATCAACAATCCAAGTGAGGCTTGGCTAGCCCAAACCCGAAGACCTAGACGGGTCGCGCTGGTCTCTGTGAAGTATGCGAACATAGGACAGATGTCTTTTTATTGTAAGCACATTTCCTAATGAAACATGGTATATGTATTTGTCTTCATTTTCACGAGTTGAAATACCACAAAAAGGATGACAATTATTGCATTTTTTATATGTACTGAATCAAAAAAAAAAAAAAATATGTCATGTTTACTCTTAAAATGTGCTCAGAATTAAAGAATATATATTTGATTATGCAAATTACATACTATTTTCCATGTGTGTGTACAGCAACTCAATAATGAAAAATACTACCGAACGTGAGTTTATGATATTTTACATTTGACCTCTATCAGTAATAAGACCCAGACAGGTGTTCCCCATTATATAGATAAGTGATTGTTAATGACGTCACACCCTCTTTTTCTGTACAAACGTTGAGCGTGCACTCAGGTGACATCATTTTCTTTGAGGCCATGAAATGAATGACATTTTTGGATGAGCTGGCGAAAGAAGGAGCCGTGGAAGACCAACCTGAAAACAGTGTCAGCTTTAGTGAGCAGAAGACAATCATCAAGGCATTGATGAGGCCAAGGACAAACAGAGATGACTACCACACAATGTCCATAGAGCAGCAAGTCAACCTCATCAGGCTGCGTACTGGCCACAACAGGCTCAATGCTCACATGAACCGAAAGTTCAAGCTGGCGCCATCACCAACCTGTGCCTGCGGTCAAGAAGACCAAACAGCGGAACACATCTTACAGCGATGTCCCTTACTAGATGAGGAACGAAAAGAAGTGTGGCCGTCACCAACTCCCTTGCAGACCAAACTATACGGCAGTCGACAGGAGTTGGAGAAAACGACAACATTTATCACCAGTGCTGGACTGATCGTGTAACCTCTGCGAACGCCAAGAAGAAGAAGATTGGATAGCATTGCAACTCAGAAGCTTCAAAATAAACTAATTAGTTAGTTTAGTAATTTTTTTTAATTCTGTTGGAACCTTAAATTCAAACAAGAGAGTAAAAAAAATCGTATTGCATTCTTTATCATTCGTTGAAACCTAAAATAAATATATATATATATATATATATATATATCATGTGTACTCTAAAAAACGTGTACAAAGTACAAGAAAATCGGCTAATGCAAATAGGGTTCTATGTATTTGGGTTTCGGCTAGCCAAGCCTTGCTAGTCTCGATGATGAATGATCCAGGGTTTTGAGTGATGCCGTTTTTGTCTATTTGCAGGCCGACAGATTGACCAGATGTTTTGACAACACTTTACACAAATTGTTTCTAAAGATCTTCAAGCAATGGACCCTATCTTTGACAATCTGAGCCCCTCAGATAGTACGTCACTTTTGAGCCCCCTCAAAAGTAAAACTGTGGCAGGTTCTTCTGATAAAATCTGTTTGTAGCAAAACAATTTTATTTTTTTTATTTTAGCCCCTAGAAAGGAAGTGACGCCACAGTGCATTGAGGAAGATATCTTCAAACGATTCTGGACAAATGCACCGTTCTAAGATTTTGCATTTGTGACCAAAGTAACTTGGACATTTTGAGGTCAACCACAAGGTATTTAAAAAAAGAAGATGTTTCTCCTTATCTCGTCAACAACCCCTTAAAATATTAGGGCATATCTGAAGGTCATCAAGCTCTCGGATTGTGTTAAATTGTGTTAAATTGTGTTAAATTTACAATCTTAGTCTCCAAAAGCACATGACACCGTTTCTTCACTGAAATGGCCAACCATTAGCAAGTACGTATATACTTTAGTATAGTTAGATGTAAATGCTTGTACAACTGTGCTTTAATTTTAAATGTGTCAAGCGCAAAGAGCATAATTGTAAAGTTATGATGTTGCGCTATATAAATGCTCATTTATTATTTAAGTTATTGAGACATCCCAGTGCACAAAGGGATTTATTCCCGCAGTGGGGCACTGCGGTTATGAAATTAAAGGCCCCTCCTGTTTTTGGAACCGCAGGAGCTTTCTAGTTTGCTGTTAGGTAGATTTTTGGTTCCTCTTTCCTGTCATGCTCTCTTTTTCTTCATGAATTCTTTTCTTTTTTCTGCCTTCTTGCTCATTCACCTGTATTTTTTCCAAAAATCTCTTCTCTTGCCGCTTGTCTCGCGATTCATGTATAGTTTAATCTGTTAGTGTTCTGATGTAAGTCCAGCAGTAGATAGGTTAAGCCTATTTTAACATACTGGAAACTGGTAATCTTCCAGTAGGTATTAATTTAGTTTTACTAAAGCCTGCTGGGACACAAGTAATGGGTTAGTGCATTTGTAAACAGGAATCGCTTGACAAGTGGCCCCCTTCATCCCCCCCCTTCCTCGTCCTGATATGGCTCTGCGTAGTCGGCTGGACGTTAAGCAACAAATAAACAAACAAACAAAGGGATTTATAGAGCAAATCTCGAAAATAATTATTGAACTCAGCGCTGAGTTCAATAATTATTTTCGAGATTTGCTCTATAAATCCCTTAGTGCACTGGGATTGTTTCAGTAACGATATTGTCAGTACCGCCAGAGAAAAAAGAAGATTCAAAATGCACACTTTGCTACGCGCATTTGGATAGGCGTAACTGTGTGGTCAGGTCGTATACAGTAGGATCTACTTTTATGTGGGCTGTCTGAAGTGTGTCGTGCGTTCGTCACACGCAAACTCTTGTTTTAATTTCTGTTGGTAAATTCCAGTGTAGCGTTAAGCTAAAAAGTGATGATCTTTCATAGAGACCTCATTTTAACTCGGAGAAAGGACTATGCTCTTAATTATTTGCGATTCGAAACCTTCATCGAGCTTCGACAGACTTGACTGTGCAGAGTTTTGCCCCTTGCCAAGGTCGACGGAAAGCACATTTTCAAAATAAATGATTCTCGTGTGGTATCTTTACTCATCGGGGAGTCTGGTACTAAATATGAACGGTAAGAATGCTCTGAACCCTACACGTATTATATACCCATCGTTTTATCGTTCACATTTGCCCAACATGTTAATTTGCTGAACAGGATTTATGTCGTCTGCTAGTGCTACGCACTGCAATGAGTCTCATTTCAAAAACAAAAATTGCTCGTCTTGTTGCACTGAGTCTGCAAGCACGAGGCAGGCTGGTAATAAGTCTTATATATATGGTAAGAACGTTCTAAACCCTACACGTTTTTGATTCCGATTGTTCTTGCCTTGAAATAATAATTCGGAAACCATTCATTTATTTCAGTGTAGTCTGCTACGCCGGTGCTGATCTAGCTGCTAGTCTACGTTATCGAAATAACACTTGTGTTTTCTGTTAGCTGCTGGGATTTGTATATACTAACTCATTATTTGGTAATGTGGATAATAAGCTACATGCCACTAACATGGCATAATTATGAGAGGAATCTTCGCAAGTCGAAACTGAAAAATTAGACACAGCAGGTTCTATTTTTAGATCAGTGGCAACTGTAGGCGGCACAGGCGCATGCAATCTGTCAGAAAAAACCCACTTCTGCTTTTAATTAAAAAGCAGGAAATGTATGGTCATAATCATTGGTATTGTGGAGAATATAAGCTACATGTCATTAATTAATTCTGAGGATGAGAGTACAGTCTCGCTTTGGCAAAGGGTGTAAGAATACGCTCTGTGAAAAAGTTAGCGCACTCCAAGAGTGCGCTAACAGATTTAGCGCATCGCCATTAGCCAATCAACTGGTTCACATCAGTCATGTGACACCAGTACTTACTGACAATTATTATTATTATTATTATTATTATTATTATTATTTAAGTTATTGAGACATCCCAGTGCACTAAGGGATTTATAGAGCAAATCGAGAAAATTCATTATTGAACGAAGCGCATAGCGCTGAGTTCAATAATTATTTTCGAGATTTGCTCTATAAATCCCTTAGTGCACTGGGATTGTTTCAATAACGATATTGTCAGTACCGCCATAGAAAAAAGAAGATTCCAAACGCACATTTTGCAATGCGCATTTGAATAGGCATAACTGTGTGGTCAGGTCGTGCACAGTAAAGATCTACTTTTGTGTGGGGTGTCTCAAGTGTGTCGTGCTTTCGTCACACGCATTTTAATTTTTGTTGGTAAATTCCAGTGTAGCGTTAATCTGAACAGTGATGATCTTTCAGAGAGACCTCATTTGAACTCGGAGAAAGGCTCTTCATTATTTGCGATTCGAAACCTCCAGTCGAGCTTCGACGGATTGACTATGCGGAGTGACTCCCCTTGAATTGACTCAAAGCGGGACTCGACGGTTCGCACATTTTCAAAACAAATGTGGCATATTTCTCGTGTTCTATCTTCACTCATCGGGGAGTCTGATACTAAATATAAACGGTAAGAATGCTCTGAACACTACACGTATTATATCCCCATCGTTTTTTCGTTCACATTTGCCCAACATGTTAATTTGCTGAGCGGGGTTAATGTCGTCTGCTAGGCTACCTGCCAACCTGGGCAATGGAACGACTGCAGTCTGCACTGAGTCTGTACGCATGAGGCAGGCTGCTAATAAATCTTATATATGGTAAGAACGTTCTGAACCTTACACGTTTTCGATTACGATTGTTCTTGCTTTGAAATAATTCTGAAACCATTCATTTACTGAACTGATGTAGTCGTATTTCTGTGTTGTCTGCTACAGAGTCGATCGAGTCAGTCTTCCAAACTTGTCTAGCTGGTACGTTATCGGAATAACACTTGTGTTTTCTGTTCGCCGCTGGGAATTGTATACTAAATCATCATTTGGTAAAGTGAACGATAAGCTACATGCCACTAACACGGCATATGAGAAGAATCTATGCAAGTCGGCGAAAATTAGATGAAACACAGCGGCTTCTATTTTTAGATCAGTTGCACTGGCACAGGCACATGCAATCTGTCAGAAAACCCCCCACTTCTGCTTTAATTGAGAAGCAGGGATTTTATGGTCATTTGGTATTGTGGAGAATATAAGCTACATGTCATTAATTAATTCTGAGGATGAGAGCACAGTCTTGCTTAGGCAAAGGGCGCAAGAATACGCTCTGTGGAAAAGTTAGCGCACTCCAAGAGTGCGCTAACAGTTTTAGCGCATCGCCATTAGCCAATCAACTGGTTCACATCAGTCATGTGACACCAGTACTTACTGACAATTATTATTATTATTATTATTATTATTATTATTATTATTATTTTCTAACTGCTGAAGTAAGTAACAACAAAAAGCGTAGATAATATTTCCTTAGCACAGAAGTTCGTACCTGACTTTTAGGGGGCTTACATTTCTCCTACAATGTTAATGCAGTTTTGTTACAATACAATACAATACAATACAATAACTTTATTAATCTCTAAAAGAGAAATTACATTGCTGAGCGTTTGTGTCCGTAATAATAACATACATAACACATTCAAAATAAACATTTGTTCTTTGTCCTGAGAAAATATAGCACATTGGTTATCACATAAGAAAGTATATTAAAAATAAATTAACATGCATTCACCATCAACAATGCACAAAAGAAAGTCAGCACCTTGCCGGTTATCACATGTTGTCTAAAATTAAGAGAGTAGAATGCAAAACAAAATCAACAATACTGAAACAATACAGAACACTGACCCCGTGCATCAGAGCGACAACACCAGCATCTACCGCCCCACCTGAGAATTGAAGATGTGAATTGCAGATGGAATGAACGAATTTCTGTAGCGTGTGGATCTTGCGGTTGGTTGTCTGAATCTGTTGCTCCTGTCTGTCCGTCTACTGTCAAATTCCGGTCTGAGTGGGTGCGAGTCGTCAGCCAAAATCTTCTGTACCTTGTCAGTCAGTCGTCGTTCATGTGTTGATGTGAAATTGTCCTGCTTCCTCCCTACCACCCCACTTGCTTTCCTGATGAATTTATCTAATCTATCCCTGCCTTGCTTGTTGATGTTGCCACCCCAACACACGGAGCCAAAGTACAACACACTATTGCACGTTGAAGTGTAAAACATCTGAAGGATTTCTTGTCTGATGTTAAAAGACCTGAGTTTTCTCAAAAAGTACAGGCGAGAGTGGAGTTTCTTCACAAGGGCATCAGAGTTTGGTTTCCATGTCAACTTATTGTCTATAATCACCCCCAAATACTTATACTGCTCTACCTTCTCTACGACCTCCCCCTTTATCACTATCTCCCTGTGTACATGTTCCCCCCTCCTGTTGTCCATTATCATTTCCTTTGTCTTCCCCACATTAAGCTCTTAATAGTTGTTTTCACACCACCCCACAAACCTATCTACCTCCTGCCTGTAGTCAGAGTCGTCGTCAACAGTCAGCAGTCCGGTCAGTCCAGTGTCGTCAGCAAACTTGGTTATGGGGCAGGAGTCACTAGAACTTCTGAAATCTGCTGTGTAGAGAGAAAAAAGAAAAGGTGAGAGTACTGTGCCTTGTGGTGCCCCTGTGTTTGTGCAGATTGTGTCTGAAACTGATTGCCCCCCCACCCTAACATACTGTGGCCTGTTTGTCAGGTAGTCCATAACCCAGAGGATGGTTGCTGCTGGGACATTCATGCTAAAAAGCTTCTCCGCCATTAAATGAGGCTGTATAGTATTAAAAGCGCTGGAAAAATCAAAGAACATCAAGCGAATATAAGAGCCAGGCTTTTCTAAATGAGAGTAGATCTTGTTTAAAACATTCAACACAGCATCATCAACACTCCTGTTTTTCCTGTATGCAAACTGACATGGATCAATAAAATCTTTCACACAATCACTCAATTTGAACAAAACAACTCTCTCAAAGACTTTCATACAAACAGAAGTAAGTGCCACAGGTCTCAGGTCATTCATGGTTATCACAGTCTTTTTCTTTGGCACAGGAACAATGCATGAAGTTTTCCATAGGGCCGGTACCCTGCTAGCACCAAGCGACATGTTAAAAATGACTGAAAAAATATAACTAAGTTGCTCTGCACATAGTTTTAAAACTTTGGGCATCATCCCATCTGGTCCCCCCGCCTTGCTAGCATTAACATTCTTCAGCCCCCTCTTTCCTTCTTAAACTAAAATACCACAGTTCAAAGAGCAGACAAGGCACTATACCTTTTTTCTTGTAGAGAAGAGCCATCAGCACGATGACAAGAATCAGGATCCCTCCCAATGCACCAAGCACGGCAATCACAACGATGTTCTTTTCTGGAAAGGAAACAATGACACACACAACAAGTCGCGTAAGGCGAAAATACAACATTTAGTCAAGTAGCTGTCGAACTCACAGAATGAAACTGAACGCAATGTAATTTTTCAGCAAGACCGTATACTCGTAGCATCGTCAGTCCACCGGTCATGGCAAAGGCAGTGAAATTGACAAGAAGAGCGGGGTAGTAGTTGCGCTAAGAAGGATAGCACGCTTTTCTGTACCTCTCTTTGTTTTAACTTTCTGAGCGTGTTTTTAATCCAAACATATCATATCTATATGTTTTTGGAATCAGGAACCGACAAGGCATAAGATGAAAGTGTTTTTAAATTGATTTCGACAATTTAATTTTGATAATAATTTTTATATATTTAATTTTCAGAGCTTGTTTTTAATCCAAATATAACATATTTATATGTTTTTGGAATCAGAAAATGATGGAGAATAAGATGAACGTAAGTTGGGATCGTTTTATAAATTTTTATTTTTTTTTACAATTTTCAGATTTTTAATGACCAAAGTCATTAATTAATTTTTAAGCCACCAAGCTGAAATGCAATACCAAAGTCCGGGCTTCGTCGAAGATTACTTGACCAAAATTTAAACCAATTTGGTTGAAAAATGAGGGCGTGACAGTGCCGCCTCAACTTTCACGAAAAGCCGGATATGACGTCATCAAAGACATTTATCAAAAAAATGAAAAAAACGTTCGGGGATTTCATACCCAGGAACTCTCATGTAAAATTTCATAAAGATCGGTCCAGTAGTTTAGTCTGAATCGCTCTACACACACACACAGACACACGCACATACACCACGACCCTCGTCTCGATTCCCCCCTCGATGTTAAAACATTTAGTCATAACTTGACTAAATGTAAAAATGATCTTGCAACATTTCACTGGACAAGATGTTACACATTGAAAAAAAAGTGTTATGATTCAAGCATATGTATGTCTTGGTATTTATTCTACTGTCACATCTATTTTTAGTTCGTTTCACAATTTAAGTAAGGACAAGATTTAAACAAATTAAATCTAGGATCCTCAAAAAAAAAGTGCAGACGATATCATGTTTGAACAGATGGCATTCAATGAAAAAGAATAATAACAGTTTTAGAAGTATTTGCTTGTGTCTTCATTTAATTAGGTTTTTGTTTAACTTTCACTTGATGAAGTCATTGTTTTGAGGTTATGAATAAAACAACAAGGCTATCAATCTCTTGAAAAGTTTGAACCCGACAACGAACTATCTTAAACCGCCCAACGAGATTCACAGCTCAGTTTCCGATTCAGACTAATGACACCATTCACCGGGAATGCTTTGCAAACTGTGCAAACATCATCTGTAGACTTAAGGCCGACATCCTTCTCAGTTTGCGATTGTGGATGCAACACGTAATCATCATACTTTATGCCTCTGACAACAGAATGAACATAATTTTATGGCAGTAGCTGCTATCCAGATTTTCCTGTCTAAACTTCAACGGATGTTCTTTGCTAATTGTAGGTATGCCTTCTTAAAAGTGCAGACAAACTCAACTCAGAAAGGGTGGAGGTGGAAGTGTCACATGTTCTGGTATGGGTTTAGTACAACAGCTCATAAATTACAGAGCACGCAGGTCCTGTTCTTGTTTCTGTCACACCCACTATTGACTGTCATAAAATGTGCATTTTGGCCATGTGGCTGCACGTGCCATCCTTGAGTAAACGCTCATTTAAGCTGCACAGCAAATGACAATCAGAAGCGATCAGTCCATTTTAAACACCCCCCCCCAAAAAAAAAAATGTGTTTTTTGTGGTTTAATATGTGCTCGTTGTTATAAAACACACACACACACACACGCACACACACACACACACACACACACACACACACACACACCGTTTAGTCGTACTATATAATTATATACAATGATTTTTGGGTTGTTGTCAGACCAACTTTTTGTTGGTCCTGGAGGAGCATTTCGTTTTCTGTTTGATGTTTACCGTGAAAGGTCGAAGGCCGAGATGGTTCAAGATGTAACAATGGGCGATATGCTCCCCGCGGACATACTGGTCAAACAACAAGGTGTTAGCTTAGCCACCAAACATCGTTTATGTCATCGTTTTGAAATACCAAAAATATGTAACAAGTAGTGGGCAGCCATATCCTGAACGTAATTTTTTCAAAGCAATTCAGGGCCTCAAAGCACGTCAGCAAGTTATCATGTCATACTTGTGTGTGTGTGTGTGTGTGTGTGTGACGTCAAACGTAACCTGTTATCGCTTTTCTTCCAGTCTTAAAAATTGTACATAGGGGCCATCATTGTGCGGGTTTAGTGAGTTTTTAGCATTTGTCTTTTCTGTTAAGTGTATTAAGACTGTTCCTTGTGTAATAAGCGATTATAGAGTAAAGTTGCAAATTAGCCATGAGTCGTTGCTGTAATTATCAACATTGATTGGGTCTTACAGAGTAAATGCTTACAATCGTTGTCCTCGGAAACACGAATCCAAAGCCACGATGGTTCTACATGTAACCACAAGTGAATGAAATACTACAAGTAGATAACTCTGTTTATTGGCTCTATCGACGCCCGGTAATAACCGCTTACTTCCCTTTATATGATAAACCGTCCATTGATCGTCGTTTTCCCGAACTAACTCCTTAGTATGTCATCGAAAATAGAGGATTTAAACATTAAACTAACTGCTGCAACAGCACTGATGGTCGAGTCATTTAAACATTAAACTAACTGCTGCAACAGCACTGATGGTCGAGTCATTTAAACATTAAACTAACTGCTGCAACAACACTGATGGTCGTGTCAATCCAAATGCTATTGCATGTAATCATAAAGAGTTTGTCTATGTTTTTAAAACAATTGTATTTTCTTAAAAAGTACGCCCGGGCAGTAACGTATATGACTAGGAGATACAAGTAATTAATATGTATTAATGTGCCGCGGTAAGCTCACGGCCGACCGTAACGGAAGTGGGAAAAGTTAACATCTGTTCATATTATTTGAAGGACCCCTGGGCAACGAAAAACTGACATGGTCGCTTCTTATTGTAGTGACTTTTTTTGGGGAACACTCACCAACGGGTACTTTCACGTCCACGTCCACCAAGACTGTCTCAAACTCGTGGTAGACTTGACGTGAGTACACTCCCCTGATGTCCCCCATCTGTTGGTCCGTCAGGTCGCTGGTGTTGATGTAGGCCAGGTTGGTGTTGACGTCGTAGATGACGTGGGGCGGAGCGCTCACTCCATCGTAGGTTTTGTCGTTAAAACGCCACTTGTAGGCCACAGGGTAGAGCTGGTCAGACGTGGCCACCACGGTCAGGTTTACAATGTCGCCTCTTTCTATCGTCTGCTCTGGTAGTGGTTTTGCAACAAATTCAATTGGCACTGCAACAAACATAATGGTCGTGTTACCGTAGTGTGGGAAAGTCATGTACACAAACAATGCAGTCACAAAACAGGCGGCATAGAGACATAACACACAGACATACGCGAGTACCCTCAATCAATCAAATGAACTGTATGATCTCTAACCTGAGAGAATGCAGGGGTGGCGCAAGAACATAAAGACAAACAGATCACGACATTATTATTAACGTTAAAATAAATGTACTAACTGATACGATTGTTTCATAACACCTCACCGTAAGGATGTAAAAGGAAATACATGTCACCCTGACATCTCAATGATAAATCACAAAGCCAACAGAACCAAAACTGAACACAACGTTACTCACGAATGACGTTGAGACAGCCGTCACTAAACTTCTCCCCCACACTGTTGCCGACGTAGCACTGGAAGCAGGCAATGTCCGTGGTCTTCTGGGCTGACTTCACTCGCAGTTCTCGCTTGCCGTTGGTAAACGCGAACTTGTTGGGATCTGAAACAACACAACGATAATGAGACATGATGCATTGTTTTAACTCTATGAAAGTCTGGATGTAGATGTTCATATTCTGCTGCATTCTTCAAATGTTACTGCAGTCAATTCTGCCCTGGTGACGACCTCTTGATAACGATCACCTCCCTACTCACAACCCCAACTTCGGGATCGTCCACGATTTGTTAATTCAAAATTCTCATTTCCACTGTTTATAATGACCACTGTTTATAATGACCACTGTTTATAATGACCACTGTTTATAATGACCACTGTTGATAATGACCACTGTTTATAATGATCACTGTTTATAATGACCACTGTTTATAATGACCACTGTTGATAATGACCACTGTTTATAATGACCACTGTTGATAATGACCACTGTTTATAATGACCACTGTTTATAATGACCACTGTTGGTCAGTCCCTTTGGTGGTCGTTAAAGACAGGTAAAAACAACCACAGCAACAACTAATGGTTAGATGATGAGCAGCAACAACTAATGGTCAGATGATGAGCAGCAACAACTAATGGTCAGATGATGAGCAGCAACAACTAATGGTCAGATGATGAGCAGCAACAACTAATGGTCAGATGATGAGCAGCAACAACTAATGGTTAGATGATGAGCAGCAACAACTAATGGTTGGATGATGAGCAGCAACAACTGATGGTTAGATGATGAGCAGCAACAACTAATGGTCAGATGATGAGCAGCAACAACTAATGGTTAGATGATGAGCAGCAACAACTGATGGTCAGATGATGAGCAGCAACAACTGATGGTCAGATGATGAGCAGCAACAACTAATGGTCAGATGATGAGCAGCAACAACTAATGGTTAGATGATGAGCAGCAACAACTAATGGTCAGATGATGAGCAGCAACAACTAATGGTTAGATGATGAGCAGCAACAACTAATGGCCAGATGATGAGCAGCAACAACTGATGGTTAGATGATGAGCAGCAACAAGGCACTTTGACCTCATGCAGTTACACAGATCGACAGTAACTTACTGTATGTCATGTCCAGACGCTGTCCGTTCTTAAACCACCTGGGGGGATCAGGGGGGACCTCTCCGGAAGCTGACCTTGCCCCACAGTGAAAAACAGCATCTTTGCCTTGAGGGACAGTTGTGAATTGCAAAGGTTTCACCCAGATGGGTGATGCTGGAAAAAAAATAATAGGACAACCGTCAAAGCATTATAAGACAGTGAAGCAATTAGGATGGAATCACATAAAATCATTCATAAACTCAAACACAAACTCAAATGAATAATGTGCATGTACATACACACACACACACACACACACACACACACACACACGCACACACACACGCACGCACGCACGCACGCACACACACACACACACACACACACACACAGACACACACACATATGTATAGGGCACACACACACATACACACATACAGAGTGTATTCAACATACAGAGTGTATTCAACATACATGTAACGTTGAGGGTCATTCTGCCCTCAGCTGTTCCAATCGTGTTGCGACCAATACAAGTGTAGGGTTTTTCGTCTGCCTCCTCCAAACTGGCGATCTTCAGCACTCTGCCGTGGCTCTCAGTGGTGTAGCGGCCAGTGCCACTGACGATTGTGTTGCCAGCATTGTCCTGCCATTCTATGGCTGGTACTTCATTGCCTGGGTCATTTACACTGAAAGACAGTCAACAAGAGTTTAAAATAAAATGACGTTTACTGATGATAAAAGCTAAATATAACACAAGAATCAAGTCAGCAAACAATAACCAGCAAGGATTACAGTGGAACCCCTCTTTACCAAATTCAGAAATCTGAGAAAATCCGGTCTTAAATAGGACAGAGCCTTAAAATGGGGGTAAATTTAGAGGTTATGAACAGATAATCTAAGAAAACAGGGCAGTAAAAGGGAGGGAGTCTTAAATGTGGGGCCTTACAAGGGGGGTTCCACAGTTTTACTAATGTTTGCCAAGAATTACTCTGCATGAACAGATGAATGGTCTATGCGGTTTGTCAAACGTTTAGAGCAATGAATCTGACTGATTTTCAATAACTGACAATTGTTTGTCACGCTTTCTTCATGAAAACAGACATTCCTCTGAACTTGACATTGCTAACAAAAACAACATGATCCAGAAAGTTCTGTTACTTTCACTAGGAATTGTCCCCCACAATGTCTGCCTTCATGGCTTGACGGAGCTTAACATTACCTCCAATGGCATTCTCTTAAGTTGCCCTTCTTTGATTTCATAAAAAAAAACAATTGGACTACACGTTCGGCGAGAGATTTATTTCTCAGAGTCAACTTTGTGTGCAGAATCTCCTCGGTGTCCGAACACCCCCGTGTGTACACGCAAGCACAAGACCAAGTGCGCACGAAAAAGATCCTGTAATCCATGTTAGAGTTCGGTGGGTTATAGAAACACGAAAATACCCAGCATGCTTCTTCCAAAAACGACGTATGGCTGCCTAAATGGCGGGGTAAAAAAGATGATACACGTAAAATCTCACTCGTGCAAAAAAACAAAAAAAACACGAGTGTACGTGGGAGTTTCAGCCCACGAACGCAGAAGAAGAAGATGAAGAAGAAGGACTACAAAATTAGGCAAAAAGGGTTCAACCAAATAACAAGAAAGAACCAAACTTAGACGAGGAAAAAAACCTTAGCGCGTAATGATACCAGGGAGCATTTCAAATACACACACACACACACCCTCCCCTCTCACACACACACAGACTGACACAGACCCCCATCCGCACAGACTGTCACACACACTTACTATCCACTAAAGAAACATTCCAGGTATCCGTCAGTGTTGCGTTTAAAGTTCAAGGCTGCAATCTGTGTGGAAAACTGCAAGGCAGGCTTCACCTCTGACACTGCAACCAATGACAGTAGTTTGAGCTGGCGTTTTCAACAACAAAACACGCTGTCATTTTCCAACAGTGTAAACCTCCTCTACAGTGGCAACAAACAACATGAAACGTTAATGGAAACAAAAGATTTTGTAATTTTACAACTGGTCACTCAAAATGGACGACAGATTGCTGTAGCATTGGATAATCAACTACACTTGCGACAATTTCGTACTCAAGAAATATCATTCATTCACATGACCCCTGTAAAAGAAATATTTGATCTGTAAAATGTGCCAGATAGCCAAGTTGAGTACCATTAATGGCATACGTAGGCTGTTCCATAATTATTTATAATCTCAGAAACGGAAACACATATCAACAATCTAACCAGGCCATTTTCTAGACCAATCCTTCCCCAGCCAACACCCAACTGAACTGGCCATCCTCTCAAACGTTCTCATTCTGGTCTGGGACCACGTGACATCAGCTATACTTGGTATGGCCCTCGTGAAGGCTTCGACAGAGTCTTCAGGAGTCTCTACCCGTGTTTCTGCGGCTATTTCTTAAAATCCGAGAACAGGCTGAACTGGAAAAGAAAGATGGGAATTGAAATAAACAAGGACATTTGGCAGATAGCAAGCAACGCATCAAAAGAAGTAAGATTGAGACTGCTACACTGGAAAATAACTCATAACATTTATCCAACGAACATTATATTGTATAAAATGGGCATTGCTGAGAGTATTAGTTGTATACACATTGTACAGAAGAGACAGATTATATCGAACATTTCTTTTATTATTGTATAAAAATAAGCAAAGTGTGGAATCTTGTTGAAGAAGCCTTATTCCGTGGTGTGCGAAGATGTTCTTCATCCGTCCAATGACGACTTCAGATGTCTCTCTCAGAAGATGAGCGATTTCAAGATATCTTGAATAATAGTCAATCAGAACAAGATAACTCTGTCCCTTGAAGTCACACAAGTCTGCAGCAACCATCTGGAATGGTCTGTCTGGGAGTTCTGTTGTCATAAGTGGCTCACTTCTTTGGGATGGCTGCTTCTCTTCGCAGTGTTGACATGCTGACACTCTTTGCTTGATGTTTTCATTGATGCCTGGCCACCAAACTGTCGACTTTGCTCTTTCTCGACATTTGGTTATCCCGAGATGGCCTTCGTGAATCCGGTTCAGCATTTCTTCTCTCAAGACCTGCGGAATGACGATCCGGACGCCTCTGACGAGAAGACCTCGATGTATGCTGAACTCCCCTCTGAATGCGTAGTAGTCTTTCAGAGCTGGCTCTACGTCAGTGACGTACCTGGGCCAACCGTTGGCCGTGTAGTGTAGAGCTGCTTTGACGACAGGATCTTGCTGACTCAGTGCTGCTATCTCGTCTAGTCTTTTGTCTGAAACCGGCCATGAAGATTGGACAGCGTCGACGTGAGCTTCCACATCTTCCGCCAGTAGTGTGGCAACATCGGCTCTGTCTTCCGATGTCTCTTCTCTCCCCTCTTGGACAGGCGACTGAGGACTTCTCGACAAGGCGTCAGCCACCACAAGCGTCTTGCCTGGTGAATAACTTGCTGTCAAGCTGAATCGCATCAGTCTCATCAGCATCCGCTGACATCTGATGGGCGTTTCGTCCAAATCTTTGGTGTTGATGAGAGGAATGAGCGGCTTGTGGTCGGTTTCGAGCGTAAATTTCTCCAGACCGATCAGATAACGTTCGAACTTTTCGCACGCCCACACAGCAGCTAGACATTCCTTCTCAATCTGGGCATACCCTTGTTCCGTTGATGTCAGAGTTCTTGAGCAGAAAGCGACTGGCTTCATCTTCTCCCCATGCTGCTGCAGGAGTACGCCGCCAATACCGTAGCTGCTCGCGTCGGCACTGACCGTTGTCGGCTTAGTCAAGTCGAAGTAAGCGAGGGTAGGAGCTGCTGTCAGGAGCTCTTTCGCTTTTGAAAACGCAAGTGTCTGTGGCTGTCCCCAGTTCCACGCCTTGTCTTTCTCCAGCAACTCGGTGACAGGCTTCAAGACTGACGACAAGTTTGGCAGAAATCGTCCCAGAAAGTTCATCATGCCCAGAATTCTTCTCAGTTCTGTGACGTTGGTCGGGTCAGGCATGTTGATGATGGCATCAATCTTCTTCTTGTCTGGTCTGATTCCGTCGGCGTTGATCACGTGACCAAGGAACTCGATCTCTGACTGCTTGAAGCTGCATTTTTCCTTGTTGAGCTTGAGCCCGGCCTCGACAATCTTCTTCATGGAGCTCTCAAGATGCTGCTCGTGTTCTTCATCTGAGTTGCTGTAGATGAGAACGTCGTCGAAGAAACAGATCGTGTTTTCTTCTCCCTTCAGGATCATCTCCATCGTACGTTGGAAAATCTCGGGAGCGGAGGATATTCCGAACGGAAGTCTTTTGTAGTAGTACCTTCCGAATTGCGTGATGAAGGTTGTGTACTTGGCAGTTTCTGGGTCGAGAGGAATTTGATAAAACCCCGACGTTGCGTCCAGCTTGCTGAAAATCTTCGCTCCTTTGAGTCGATGCAAAATGTCGTCGAGAGTCGGAATCGGGTACCTCTCCCTCTTGACTGACAGGTTCAGCTTTTTCAAGTCCGTGCAGATCCGGACCGCTCCAGATTTCTTCAAAACTGGCACCATCGGAGAACACCAATCTGTTGGCTCGGTTATTTCCTCAATAATTCCGGCCTTCTTCATCCTTTCCAGTTCTTCTTCTACCTTCTTCATCAAAGGTATGGGTACTCTCCGAGCTGTGTGCAGACTGTAGGGCTGGCTGTTCTCTTTCAAGACGATCTTTGCCGGTGGGCAGTTGACTGGTTGCTGGTCCAACTCACCGAACGCTGGCTGTATGCTGTCGAGACGTTGGACAAGTCCCATGCGTTTACAGGCTTCTCTGCTTAATAAGCTCTCTGTCTTGCTGTCGACGACATAGATATCCAGGTGAAACTCTTGACCGTTGATGTTGGTAGTGTCCCTAAAGAATCCTATGCAGGATATCTGTCCGCCTGCGCCGTGCATGACTGCACAGGTGGGGATAAGCTTGGGACACGGGACAAGGGTCAGGTAGAGGGATTTGGAAATGATGGTCACATCTGCACCTGTGTCGATCTTGAACTTGATCTTGCGACGTCCAAATGATAGGTCAGTGTACCATGCTGGTTCAGCTCCCTGCTTGTGTACGACACCCATGTAGTACACTTCTTCTGCGTCAACAGCGTTGACTTGCTTGGAACGGCAACAAGAAAAGAAATGTCCGTACCTGCCACAGCCGTGACACTGCTTCCCTTTTGCTGGACATTCGCTATCTTTCTTGTGTTGTCCACGTCCGCAGCGTGAACATGATGCATCACTTCGCCCCTCCTGAGGAAAGCGACGACCGCCACCACGCGGATGACGAAATCCACCCCTGGAACCGGCGTGCTTGGTTGCTGGACCGCTGCTGCCACTGTCACAGCTGGTACCTGTTGCACCTGCACCGCCGCGAGGGCGTCTGTTGAATCGCTGCGTACCGGTGTGTACAGCGTCGACACTGGAACGTTGCTCAGACAGCTGTCTCTTGACTTGCTCGTACTGCCTGGCTTGCTTAATGGCGTCTTGCAAATTCAGGTCTGCTTGCATTTGTAACTTTTCTGAGAGTTCTCGGTCGTTCACACCAAGGACGAACCTGTCGCGAATGGCTTCGTCGCGGTTATGAAAATCTGCGTGCTCAGAAAGTTCGTACAGGGCTCTGACGTAAGGTTCGATTTGCTCGCCGCTGTGTTGGCTTCTGATGTTAAAGACGGCTCGAACGTGTATGACGTTCTTTTGTGGAACGAAGTGGGTGTCAAATAACTTCAGTACGTCATCCAGTTTTGCTTCGTCATTGTCCTCGTCATATTCGAACTGTTCGTAGATCTGTTCGGCTTGTATGCCCATAGCATAGATTAACACTATTGTGACTGGCATTGCCACGGCGTTAACGTCCTGCCTGCCCAAGCTTGCCACCAAGAAACTTCCCAAAAAACAGTAACTGTAAAGAAATCTGTCTAGCAAGCTTGAATTAAGTCCAATCACCACCAAATTTTGTGTACTAATTAAAAAATAGATGCCCAGTTCAGTCGTGCTATTTATAAGTTTGTCACGCGAGTTGTTTTAGCAAAGGGGGGGGGTGAAAGGGGGATAATTTGTGTTTTTTAACGTTTTTTTGTGTGTGTTTTCTTTTCCACTGCTTTTTTAAAAGTTATTTTTTAACAGAAAGTATTATAAATAATGTTATAACCAAACAAGGTGTAAAACCTATGAATTAGCTGAAATATTGTTAAAATTCTACACAGAAATAAGGAGACATTACAAAGAAAAAAACAAGCAAATCCCGCATTCACTCACAGCATCCTGACTCAAATGAAACAAAACTGTGACACTCACCAAATGATGTCTAGGTAATCCATATTGAATATAAGTCACATTTTCACAACAAAGTCCCAACTGTACACCTATGAACATTTCCAAAAGGATTAGGCTCCAGCCATCCATTGTTATCAGTGCTGCCACGCCCCCCTTGCAACTACACATTCGAAGATTCATGCAGTACCACCTTAACACGTGTAGTTTGCCGACTCATACTAGCAGCAACAACGGGACTGTTTCTTCCTCAATATCACTGCTATTATCGCTTTCTTGAGGCGAAAACAACACGTCGGAATCATGATCTACAGGGTTCTCAAGATCCAACATCCGGAGAATCTCCTCCCGTGACAAGGCTCGCCTTCGATTCATTTTTTTTTCTCGAAAAACCTCACAAACCAGGCTAATTTTACATATGGCGGAAGGGCACACCAAGTGTGTCAAGGGAAACAACTCAATTTACTGCAAGCTTCAAAAACCGGGAAGCAATCACGAGTCGTGTACCTTGTATGTCTAATACTAAAATAGTCACTTCCCGTCCGTGGGCGTTGCAGCGCTATTACTAATATAGTCACCTCCCGTCGCGAAAGTGAAAATTGTTCTTTGTCTAGTTTAGAAGCAACCCTGTAGCGTTCGAAACGCTTACGCCACGTGAGCCACTGGTCGGGCCTCCCAAAGTCGAGTGGTTCAGGCGGTTTGAATGGCATGCTCTTCTTCTTCCGTACGACTATGCTCGACTATTTCAAAACTCACGGTTGGGTAAAGAATCCCACCGCTGCCACCATGTCGTGTTCCGAGCGTACATAAACAACACTCACATCAGGTACGTTCATCTAGTTTACTTGTCTAGCAAACTGCTACAGATGACAACAATACAAGGTCGATGCGGTAAGCCATGCCTCATCAGTGTCCCGCGTGCATGCCCGAGCGAAGCGAGTAGTGGGCGGAAAGGCACCGTTGCACATGCGCGCCCCATCACATGACCGACCGAGTTCGACCGACACGACCCGAGAGGTACCGAATACCGTCACAGTAACAAAAGGAGAAATGATGACGGAAGAAAAATATAGGACAAAATGTATTTAAAAAAATAGGTGGAGAGAGAGAAGATAGAACGAGAGGAGACAGTGAGAGAGAGAGAAAGAGAGAGAGAGAGAGAGAGAGAGAGAGAGAGAGAGAGAGAGAGAGAGAGAGAGAAAGAGAGATTGGCAGACTATGGGAGAGAGGGGGAGAGAGAGACCGACAGAGTATGGGGGAGAGGAGAGAGAGAGAGAGAGAGAGAGAGAGAGAGAGAGAGAGAGAGAGAGAGAGAGAGAGAGAGAGAGAGAGAGAGAGAGAGAGAGAGAGAGAGAGAGAGAGAGAGAGACGAAGAAAAAAAGAAGAACAAAGAAGAAGACAGAAAAATCCGAAGAACAAAATTCAGAAAAAACAGACAAGTCGAAGAGAAAGAAAGTGGATGCAGAGAAAGACAGACTAGGGAGTGAGTGAGTGAGAGAGAGAGAGAGAGAGAGAGAGAGAGAGAGAGAGAGAGAGAGAGAGAGAGAGAGAGAGAGAGAGAGATGTTGTGTGGACAAGTGTGAGAAAGAGAGAGAGACAGAGAGAGAGTCTGGAGTCTGGATTGTTTATTGATTAGGCCTTGGGCCCATTTCAATTCGGGGTGTACAAAGTTTCAACATTCATGCTTCATGAAAAATAATCATAGTAATATTAAT
The DNA here is from genome assembly GCF_037325665.1 of Littorina saxatilis. Classification (NCBI taxonomy): domain Eukaryota; kingdom Metazoa; phylum Mollusca; class Gastropoda; order Littorinimorpha; family Littorinidae; genus Littorina; species Littorina saxatilis. The sequence goes on from NC_090255.1 coordinate 1,451,070, forward strand.
CATAATAAAAATCATCATCATCGTAATGACAGTCGACATGGCGACAGTGGAAACAGGCATTTACAACAGCAAAACGTTTGAAAAAGGACAGTAATGCATCAGCACAAAATCCAATCTCTGTCGCACTTCACTCATGTCTCTCTGTCATCCTTCCGTCCATCCATCCATCCATCCATCCATCCAGCCAACCATCCATCCATCCATCCATCCTTCTATCCATCTCATGTCCCTCTGTCCTCCATCCATCTAATCATCCGTCTGTCTGTCCAACCATTCATCCGTCATCCATCTATTCATCCCTCCATCTATCCCTTCACATGCCCTTTCACACGCAAATCTGCAAGCAGTTATATGCATAATCGTTGCATCCCTGATACATAGCATCACATTAACGTTTTCAAAAAACAAAACATTATTACTATTTTTTTAAGCAATCGACAAAAACAACAAAAATAGCATACACATAAAACAAGATCGTGCAATATCTCATATTCACTGTACCCACTCACTGCGTATTTTAAACGCGTTCATGATGAAGGTTGCAAGTCTAAGTAATATTGATCTGTTTGGTGTCGCTAGAAGTAGCGCCAGTTTAAAGCTTGATGGACGGTTGTAATATTTTGCAGGTATGTAGTACTCACGAATATCAGCATATTTTGGACATTTCAAAACAAAATGAATTTCATCTTCGGTCTCGTTTGCGCAAAATGGACACAAATAATCTACAGCTGTTGACGACCGAATGTGTCGTAATCGGTGCACTTTGAGTGGCGAGACACCAAGTCTTAACCTAATCAGGCAGTTTCTTGCTTTGACGTGCTTCAGGTCATTTAAGTATGAAGACATAGATAAGGCTGACTTGAAAGTGCTATAGAAAAGGAATCGTTCTTTACTTTGTACGGTTTCTATCCACTCTTGCTTGTATAATGTGACTAGTCTGTTCTTGAATTCCGTTATGAACGCATTTTTATTTCCAACGCCTTGTTGAATCCAAACTTGGTCAAAGCCGTATTTGTATAGCACATAGCAAACTGATGACGCCCATGTTCTTTTATTTTGTTCGTGTAAATAAAGCAGCATTTTATAGGCTTTCTGTGGCAATCGATGACTAGGCATTTTCAGGATGCGCAACCAAAATCGTATGGACTTAACAAACGTGTTGACAAATAACGGGTGTCTGCCAGTTTCTCCATACACAAGTGTGTTTGGTGTTTTCATGCTTGTGTTCAGAAACCTCTTAAGGGCAAACAGATGCACCTTTTCAATAGGTGAATGGTCTGCATCAAGGCCCCAGACTTCTGCCGCATAATTGAGCATGGGCTGGATCTGGGAGTCGAATAGTTTATAGAATATGTTTGGTGATCTTTCCCCTAGAGTCCACAGTACCTTAAAAATACCAATCACACCCTTTCTTGCACGCAGCGCTAAATCGTTCAGCGTGTGAGAAAATGTCAACCTTGTAGAAAAGTAAATTCCTAAGTATTTATACATGTTCACAGTTTCCATTACGTTATTGCCATACATCCATTTTTCAATAGCTGCAATGTGGCCTCCATTTCTGAAGATAACTATGTTAGATTTTTCTAAATTAACAGTCAAGCCAAGATTACAAGCAGTTTGATATAGCACGTTTATCTGGTTCTGTAACCCACACACAGTGTCGGAAATCAAAATAACGTCATCTGCGAACATGAGAATCAATATCTCAATAAAATCTGGGATAAGTTGTATACCGTGTCGTCCTTTTCGCTTAATTTCGTCCGCCAATTCGTTAATGAAAAGTGAGAACAAAATTGGACTATTTATTTCTCCCTGCTTCAGGCCTCTCGGGCACATGAAAAGGTCAGTGACCTCGGCTCCTGCCCTAACTTTTGCTTTAACAACGTTGTACATACTAAGTATGGCTTGGTACATTTTACCTTTTATTCCTTTGCTTTGCAACACCTTCCACAGCTTTGTACGGTCTACTGAGTCGAAGGCCTTCTTGAAGTCAATAAAAGCAACGTATAGTTTTTTGTGTGACAGTAACTGTCTTTGTACCATAGCAAATAGAGTAAAAATATGATCGGTCGTACTGTACTTTTTACGAAAGCCAGCTTGACTTTCATTTAATAGGTTGTTGGATTCTACCCAACTTGTTAGTCTTTTGTTTATAATAAAGCTGTATAGTTTGCTGCAAATATTAAGTAATGATATGCCTCTATAATTTTCTGGATTGTTAATATCCCCTTTTTTATGAAGGGGGTGAATGATGGATTCAGACCAGTCTTCAGGATATGAACCTGATGTAAACAGTTTGTTGAAAAACCGGGCTAGGAATGGTACAACATGAAAAGCTGAATTTTTGAAAAGCTCACTAACAACACCATCTGGCCCTGCAGCTTTACCATTTTTTAATGCTCGTATGGCTTCGTAAACCTCTGTTTCTGTTATGTCATATTCCAGCATCTGGGTACTCTCCAGTTCATTTTCATCTACTACCTCTTGTGCTTCATCAACAGTAGGATTGTTTGCGTCCGTTTCTGTGAATGTGTTGAATACATTGTAAAAGTGTTCATACCATTGTTCAGTTTCTATTGTGTTAGCATTAGTTGTTTTTCTTGATAAAGACCTTATGGTTCTCCAGAATGTTTTAGGATCTTTGCCACTTTTTTGCAACAGTTCAATTGTTGCTTGTCTGTGGGCAACTTTTTTGCATCTGTTAAGTTCGTTGTACTCATTTCTGTTTTGTGTGTACACAAGTTTGTCTAGATTACCGTTGTGGACATTTCGTAAGTCATGTCTTACAGCTTGCCTCTTCTCTTTGCATTCAAAATCAAACCATGCCTGTTTACGTTCTTTTCCTATTGTTATACTTTTTTTCATGCATTCGCCAGCTATAAGCAGTCCTTCTGTAAACTTTCTAATCGAGGCATTTACATCCATGTCTATTTTGCTTTCTGCTTCAATAAAGCAGTGTTTTACCTCTTCAGAAATTACACATGACATAAATTCTTCCCTTCTATCTGGGCACCAAACGAGTTTGTCAATTCTATACGTCCCTGGTTGTTTTCTATCCAACTCATGCATTTCACTTTGTATTTGAATGTAGCACTCGACAGGCATATGTTTTGACTCAATTTTTTCCGCTACGTGCACTCTGATGTGCAAATCAAGGAGGAGTCTGGAGACAATAATATAATCAATCACACTACAACCCGAGGTGGATATATATGTGAAATTCCCACGCTCGTCACCCTGACCACCGTTCAAAATTTTCAGATCGAACAGTGTTCGCAGACACTGAGTAAACATTTGCCATATTCGTTCAGTTCTTTGTCTTTTGAGTTCCGTTTTACACAGTCTTTTTCTAAGTAATCTTCGTGTATCGAAAAAATGTCGAGGTTCTCATCGAGAAGTGTTTTGTGCACCGCATTTCTCGAACTTGTTCTGGCATTTAAATCACCAATTAATATAAAAGGGAGATCACCACAGTCTTGTATAATATCCATCATGCAATGTTCAATGACAGCTATGCCATTCGAAATGTCCGTTAGAGAGAGGAGAGAGAGAGAGAGAGAGGAGAGAGAGAGGGTAAATTTAAATTAAAAAAAAAATTAAAAACAATTGTCCATGATCTGTTTACTGTCCATTGAGTGTGAAGCTGAGAGAAAGAGTGAGACTGAAGGAAAACAATAATAACTTAATAAGAATTAAAATGATTATAAAAAAAATTAAAAAAAATAAAAACTTCCGATATAAAAAATTTTTTAAAAAAACGCACGCACATGTGTGATTAACAATGTCTGATCTCCTAAAAGAAAAAAAAAAAAAAAGAAAAAAAAAAACACAAGACGATTACGAATTTTCGCTTCTGGAAGCTTCATCAGGAAAAAGAGAGAGAAAAAAAAAAGAGAACAGGCCGAACTAGCATGGGGAGATGTCAAGAAAATAGGGTGGATGCGACAACAGCAGTGCTCCCTTTTGTGCCAAGAAATCTGTTGTCGAAAAGGCAGTATACACAGATGCGTTGTCATGTTACACCATAAGCCCCTGAATACCCGTGTTTGGACGGTGTTTGTGCCAAGCCTCGAATATTTCCGACCATTAGTGGTGGACACAGCAGTCAGACGTGAATGTATGCCTGTCCCCAAGAGTCACAGTGTCTAAATACCTTGATCTAGCGACGAAAGATGCACAACATTTTTTTTAGGGCTTCTTGTTATTTCAACTTGGCAGGGGTTGGGTCACCTGGTTAAACATCCGAACAGACGGCAGTTGTTTGGTTTCAGATTGGAACTAATTAACCCAGGTTTTCTCACCACTGACGATATTCCATGTTGATTTGGACAAGCCATTGCTGATTTTTTTCAAGTATTGTCAGGCAACACTCCGCCCTACCCCTCTTTTTCCCGTCACTGGGTTCATGTGGTACCCAACCGGCAAATCGCTTTGGGGCCATTACATATTTGTGTAAGATCTGTTTAAATGCAGAGCTTTGAATGCCAAGGGCATATTGCATCTCCCTGAATATAATTAAGTGATCTTTTCTTATTATCTGTTCAACAGCGCCAATGTTTTCGAGGATAACGGATGAAATGAGTAGACCAGGGTGGGTATCATTTTTGAGCCTCAGTCTACCCGGTTTGAAATTGCTGTACCAGTTTTACACCACGGCTCTACAAAGAGCGTTCATCCTAAAACATGTAATCACACTTTCATGCAAATCGGCCTTTTTTAACCCTTATTTTACTGGTTGGTCAGGAGTCAGAATAATGTGACTGGGTGAGACATGAAGCCTGTGTTGCGACTTCTGTCTTGTGTGTGGCGCACGTTATATGTTAAAGCAGCACGCCCTGATATGGCCCTTCGTGGTCGGCTGGGCGTTAAGAAAACAAACAAACAAACCCTTAGTTTGTAGTTATTGTAAGTTATGGGTCCAAAATCGCGAATTTGAGCTTCATGACGCAATTTCATACAATACACAGCCTGATACATAGAATACACAGCCTGGGTGATGTGGGTCTTGTATGACCCATATGTTTAAGAAAAAAGGGTTCAACGTGAAAAGTATAAGAAATATGGAGTGTGTCTGGGTCTCCGACCAAGGAAGGTAGTGAAGGTTAAGGACAGTCATATAACTCTTACAGGAGGCTGTCTTCACGACCACCAGCCTTGTTCTTCCTCCCAGAGTGATCTGCCCTTCAACCAGG
>NC_090255.1:1456461-1463961 GCF_037325665.1 Littorina saxatilis
TGCCTACCATGCAGTTAGTGTATGTATATATATATAGCTATTCTGATGAACACGTGGGGGAATTCGGGGGCTGTGATTGGATGGTCTCTTCCGATCATCAAAGCATAATGCTACGGAAGTCGGCCATTTTACTTAATATTCAAAAGCATATTGTCAAAAACAATGACGCATGGTTCCGGTTTACCCACCTGTACCACACGATGTTTCACTGATCGACAACAGGATACACTGACAACTTGAAATTATTCCCGGGAATGTTTTTTAGCTTTACAAATGTCGATAGCATACCCTTTTCTGCTAACTTCCCGATGAAACAGGACTAAACCTATTATTTGCTGTCCCTAAACACCACAAAATGCCCAAAGTCGAAAGTCAGGGGAGTAAAACGGAACAGCCGTTTTTGTGTGCCTGTGAGCTTAGTTCACAGTTGCCGACTGACACACACTTTAGCATTCGGCTTTTCTTTTCTCGTAACTCCACACTAAATATCCCACTTCCCCTCTGAAGTATTGATGTACAACCCATGTTACGAACATTCATGTAGTCGTTTATAACTGAGGTTGAAAACTTCGCTTCATGACGAGACAAGCTAGTATAAATACCATTCACCCAAACTGGAAACGTCGCTGCCGTCTGCTTGCTTTGTACGGATTAGCTGTTCTCTTTTCCTCCCCTTGTTGCATCCTAGTTCTTCAGTTGTTTCTAGTTTTCCGTTGATGTTGTGTTTTGGTCTTCTTCATAAGTAGTCTTGTTCAAAATTAAAAAAACCTCAAACTTCTTTTTGTTGTATACGAATGAACTAATAAAAAGCTGTTTAACAGCTGTGTTGTCAAATCGAGTTTTTTTCCAAAGTCAGTGTGGCTCCTGCGCAAAACTAATGCGCATAAGAAACGGCGTCTGCTATCAAAACCTGAGATCAACGCATCGACGCAAAAACTGTCATTTTGTAAGTTTGGAACAACAAATAAAGGTCAGAACAGCTATATAATCGCTATTGTGTTTTCAGCGTAGCAATAGGGTCCGACATTTAAACTCGAACAAGTATAATGCGACTCGTCTTCGACTCGTCGGCCTACCTATGTTTGTGTCACGAGACCTTTTGAGTTAAAAACCGGTCATTTGACTAGAAAGACTATTCATTCCTCTATCATATTCAGCAAACAGATTGACTATACTTGAGTACACATTGGATCACACAACACAGATGCCCCCGAAAATAGAACTCACAAAAGGTTCCCCTGGTCAAAATCGACGCGAACATCTGAACAAAGCAGATCAAAGATCTGCACTCAAACGTATCTACCTATCATTGTTTCTCATGACGAATATTTTAGAACGTGTTAACATAAATCTTCGGTTTTTCACTTCAACGCTGGTTTATGCAAGTACTCAAAGCAGGCTCAGCGGCCTGCCACATAACGCTCAGTGAAGCCTTTTAATGGCGGATGAAATATCATGTTATGATGTGTGGGGGATTCGTGTCTATAACACGAACAACGGCTAACATCGGAATTATGTTGGGCTTCTAAAGAATTCACAATAACTTAGTGACAGTTGTTAACCTTGTTTGTTCTTTCTTCGCAATAACCGTAACGACTTACCTGATATCTTGGCACGGCCCACCCTGTTGACACCACTGGCTCTGTCGTTGATTCTTCACTTCGGAGATTTTATACCTTCTATGTTTAGCTTGAAACAGGAAACACGTCATTCACCTGTATTGGTTTCACTTTAAAGGCACAGTGCAGCTCACAGCCTTCGTTTTACGTTTTTGTTGCAGCTGAGTGCATTAATTTACAGTTCAAAAATCCTCCTATGGTAGTAAAACAAACCCAAAACTACCCAACGACGACATCTGTGAAGCTCGACAGTTTCTTGTTCAGAGTTCGATTCAACTGAGTGATTCCGGCTTGCATTTTGTTTTACACAAACTCATGATGTCTGACATAGTTTGCTAGTGACGTGTCTTTTTGTGCCTGATGTGGTGATCTACCTGATCTAAATTTAGATCCAAAAATAGGTCAAGACCAGCCGGGTCCGAGTACTAAATTAATTCGTAAAAAAATCGCAGTTCTTGATTCTTTGGGTGCAAGTCAATGAAACTTGGTAGTTCTTCTAACGGATAGCTGCCTGAGGTATGACTAAAAGCCCCAGGGGCTCCGTGCACCTGGATTTGACAAGTTCAGTACCTTTAACCCTTTCGCTGCATGTAGGACGGCAGCTGAAGTCCTGGAAACTTGTTTTAACAGGTAACAAACCGTTCTTTACACAGCAGAGAAGAAGACGAAAAACAAGAAATAAATAATGTGTGCATATCAGGTGTAATCACGCATGCCTCAAGGATCTACTGTTAGTTGTCGATTCGGGTAAATACAGGTAATATCGTGCACAAATATGTCCTGAGAGCGAACAGGTTACAAAGCAAATTAGGTCATGGCCATGGGTAAACAACAGATCAAATAACAGCGACGGCTTTGACGTGACTGCTAGTGCTGCGTTGTTTGTTTAGCAAGTATGTCTACATCTTTGACTCTGATTTCAAACATAGGTTAATGGACGGATACCGAGCAAAATGATATCAAACGGCCACGCATGAAAATAAAGGTTATGCATGTAATTTTGTCTGTGTGTTTGTTAGTGTGTTTGTTTTTCTCGACAGAAAAGCATTTTAGATTGTAATAATTACCCGCCCCCCGCCCCCCCTCTCTCTCTCTTTTGATGTCCTTTGTTGTAGCATAAAGGTTTTGTTTGAACTAAAGCGATGTTTCTATTGGAAATGGGAAATTTTAAAAGCAAAGATCAAACGTAAACCAACCGACATCCGATTGTGAACTATTTGCAAATGGAAACGGTAGGACAGAGAAGGTACGTGTACAACCAGGATGTAAAACAAGGTGCTTGGTTGACGGTTTCGGTTATCTCCTGCTTTACATTGAAGCATTAGTTATACGTTTAATAACATTTGTCATTTTAAAAAAATGCAACATCAAATCAGCATATTAATTATAAATCTAAACATCCACTGCAGTTTTGTGTATCACAGCATTATTGTTTGATTACTATTTTTTTAATTTGAAATGTTCCATTAGTACCCGCTAAAAGTGTCCTTTAAACAGGCTGATTTTTTCCGGAGTGTTAACTGGACTATTCAGTTATTTTGGTGAGGTACATACTGTTAGTCTCGACCGGCAGCTTGCTGTATCTGTGCATGAAATCAAACAGTCTAAGTGTTGCCTCAGCTGTGGAATAACTCTCTCATTGCATTTACCTGAATGCAATGCATTTTGTGTACATATGTATAACTAGAGGAATACCCGGCTTCGCCGGGTGGATAGCGAGACAGAGTAGCGGTTCGCCGACTTAGAGCACGTGTTGAACATATCCATCCACCAGTTTGTGCCCGGGGCCCACCTGAATATGCCCACCAAATTTGATGCAGAATATTTACGATATCACAAACAGAACTCTACAATCCACAGGTGTTGCCTTGCGAGCTATAAATAGCTCATAACTTCTAAGGCGAACAACTCTGCAGAGTCTGCTGTGAAGGGCGACGGTAGTCTCCCTGTCACACCCGCCCCCGTTTGAATTAACTTTGTCCCCAAAGTTTCGAACCATGGACCCGCCAAGCTTAGGTCCCTCGACTCCCAGATTCGTGGAATGGGAACAGCACGAAAATGATCCAGTGGCCATAATGCCATTCCTGAACATATCATGTCGATTCCCATCCCTGTCGACGACTCCGAATGTAACCGAGTGCCGAAACACCACAATCACCTTTGGAGGCGAAGTCCACTCAAACAGGATTGAGAAATTTAGAGCGTATCTCTAAGCCCTTTAAAAACTATCCTGGCTTCTCAAAGCCCAATAATATTTGGCTTTGAGGAAATGTTATTTCCGTCCTTCGCTTTTCTAAGCAGTCAAAAAAGACATACGATTCAGCAGAATTAGGTCGTGCCAATGCATGCCCGTAGACTTAGTAATTTTACAATGATTTTTGTCGAACATTGTGTAACAAGAGCGGATATCACATGCAAAAAAGTAAATCACACTGTTTACATAAAGAAACGGAGACGGATATCTGAAACGATATATGCTTAAGATGTGGTTGTGTGAGTGTGTGTGTTTGTGGGTGTTTGTGGGTGTGGGTCCCTCTCTCTCCCTTTCTTATTGTTGTTGGAGACAAACCAGACTTACATTTCAATGTTTCAGATCTAACACAGTTTGGATTCAGCTTAAAGGCTCAATGCTTCTATTGAAAACTGTTAGGAGTACCTTCAAAGATCGGGGCAGGCTTTTACATGAAATAAGAACATGCCTCCACTCTGTCACATACCAAAGAAATAAACAGTCAAAGTGCAACCTGTGCACAGAGGGAATTGTTTGATGAATGAATGTGTAAATGCAACAAGTATTATTTGAAATGGAGTCACACAAACAATTACACTCACCGCGGAAAGCAGCCAGGGTGCTGAGTTTTGGCATGAGACAAATTAAAGGGATGATCTTACCCCGAGTAAAAGCCTGGTTAGATGTAAGATGATGAGCTGATCTGTTTGAGTGAGATTATTAGTGTGTCTGTAAGACCGTACATTGTACTAAAAACACGTTATTTTATGGCTGTTGTTTTTTCGGAGATGAGTGATATACAGGTAAAATAAGTAGACTTTTAGCGTCTTTGGTGTTGGTTCCATCTCTGTTGTTCTAAGAGCTTGTGTCTGATGACACGCCCCTTCAGCTCCCACCCTTCCTAACTATGTATACTTGTGCAAATGTGACACAGAAAACCATGAGAACAGTCATCACTCACAGTATTATTTTTAGACTCGCTGTCCACTGATTTCCAAAGAACTGTTTATGCACACACTGACTGCATGACGATTATGAAATAACTTTTGTATGAAGGTGAAGCTGTTAAAAAAATATCAGAGAAAAGAATTTGATAAACATTTTATTATGACAGAGCCCATTGTGTGGAAATGTATTTGAAAAGGTAAGACATAACTTATTTACCAAGAATTGACTAAACTTGTTACGGTCCCAAAATGTATCGAAAAATGGTCTGAATCTACTGTTTGTTAGATAAGAAGGTTATTTTTCAACATGTTTGTCTGAGATGGTTCCAGTACCGATTATCGTACAGAATTCTGCCCACAGAACGGTTTCTATTTTTGCGAAAAATTGTGTACATTTTGCGGTAGAAATGAAGAAACCCTTATACATATGTTTTGGGAGTGTGATAAAGAACAGGCTTTTTGGATATAATTTGTAAATTGGCGAACTGCACCCATTGTGACAATTTAAAAGTTTCTAAAGATCTGGTTCTTTTTGGAGTTGCGAACAATGTAGTCACCGATAAAGTTTTTGATGTTTCCAAAATGAACAAAAAGATCCCTCATTTTCAGACATTTAGCAGAAATCTTAAGCAAAGATTTATCTGTGAAAAGTATAACGCAGTTATGAATAATACATTAGATAAATTTTACAAGGATTGGCGCCTGTATATGCATGTTTTGATGAAACCCTTAGGTTATTTTTTTTTTACATACTTTTGATACTGCAACCACCAATTTCACACGGCACAGAAAAAACACACGTCTAAACCGCACAGTGCATCGCCACAGCAAACCTGTCACGCTTGTTATAAACGCACTAACCTGGTAATCTTTAACCCTATTGTTAATGAGTATTTGTATGTGCGTGTGTGTGTGTATAAGGCCTAAAAAAAAATAGGTGTGGTTACGGTAACCCGACCTACTTTATTTTTTCGCGCCCATCACATTCACTTTCGATTCAAAGTGCACCCCCCCCCCCCTCCCCCCCTTACAAAGCAACTGATCCGCCCCTGTACATGTCCGTGGGTTTTTCCATGTTCGGTGATTTCCGTGGCTTCATGCGCAAAGGAATATGCGCACTATAACCGTCGTCTGCAATCAATGACATGGACCATTCTGGTAGTTGTTGCTGATTTTAACACAACATATAATGTCAGAATAGCTATATAAACGCTATTGTGTTTTCAACGTAGCAATTACTCGTCTTCGACTCGTCGGCATTATACTTGACTCGTCTGAATATCGGACCCTATTGCTACGCTGAAAACACAATAGCTGGTTTTATTACTGGTGTTAACAAATATCACATGCAATCACCAATGTCACTCAGAGATAGTAGTAATGTTCACTTTGGCACTAGAATGCTGGCAGTAGAATAGGCAGAACGTGATAATTGTCCATTTCACTGTGATATAACTTATTGTCATCCTTTTCAAGAGTTTTTATTCACAAGCACCTGGGAAATAAATCTCATGTTCCCCAGGCAATAAATCCCCGGTTACCATAGTTGCAGGAAGCAGGTTATGCATGCATAATCAAAAACAAACCCAATAGAAACGCTCGGGGATTCTTCGGCTCTTTTCATTGGTGTTTCCCCAGACCTAAACAGACGACACGACACTGCTTTGCAAAGTTCCAAAAACGAACTGGCAAACTGGCAAAAGTAAACAAAAAACCAAAACTACTTCATGAAAGGTCATACATTCATCAAAAACAAATGAAACCTGGCGATATGTTTTGTCTTCTTACAGAGTCATGGAGTGCGTGTATCTGTGTTTCGATACATAGACGTTCGGAGAAACACGAACGTCAAGTTCAAGTAAAACGACCCCTGACACACACATTTTGACCCGTGCACAAGACGTTGTATCGATAAACGAAGCACAAATAAGAAACAATAATAAAAGCAAAGAAAATAGCAACAAGATATGCAAACATCTAACAAAGCCGAGCGAGCAGAATGACAGGTCTAATGAAAAACATAGAGATACTCAGTCGGAAACAAGATCGCGATTCTTTCCTTCGCTGCACGACGCAAATCTTCTGTGACCTTTGACCAAACGTAGCTTCCACATTCGATCACTCAGCTTAATATTTACAACAGAAAGCCGAGGGGGTGGAATACCGAGATGAACCTACAGAACTGTGCATCCTTAAACCTGACATATTTATCCCAACATTTATTGAACTCAAAATCACAGAAAGTTGCTTTCACACGCCAGCTTTGATTGCCAGTGGTTATCAAACCGGGACTCGTGTGGTTATCAGCACGGAACCCGTGTTTCAAAGCATGGCTCCCTGTGTTGATTGTGCACTTATTTTCTCACTACCAAAATGATGACAAAAACGATGTTGGGTGGTTTGTTGGCCTTGGTCAATGAATATGAAACAAAAGACGATATGCTCCCCCTCGGACCGACAAAAAAGCTGGTCTGTCAACAACCCATCAAACATCTTATAGTGTCAGTAATGCCTTACTTGTGTCACATAATCAAATTAGAACATTTCATTGAATACGGCGCATGCGTCAAACATGTTACCGCTCTCCTGGAGAAATCGTTTTGTACTAATATGCCTAAGTGTCCACTTTCTCTGAGAGTATAACTATTCTGCTGAAAGACACATTTTTGTTTTGTGAAGACTGACAATAAAGCAATTATATTTC
>NC_090255.1:1471461-1504785 GCF_037325665.1 Littorina saxatilis
TCACGCACTGCTACCGCCCGCCTCAGTTATTGAACTATTATGTTTGAAAGTAAACCAGATTGCACAGATTGTGTTACAAGTTACATTTTCCTGTTTGTCTCAACAGATACATTTTTTTACAAATTTAAACCATATATAATACATGTAAGCAAAATTTGGTACATTTTTGTACTAAAAACTCTGATTCTAAAAACAGAATTTAATGGCAAACTTGGAGCTCAGATGACACCAGATTGCACCATCTGGGTTCTTTGGAGAAAAAAAATTTCCGGGGGGGCATGCCCCCGGACCCCCCTAGTAAGGCTAGGCGCTTCGCGCCGTCAACTTATAAATTTTCCGCCTTTTTTACAATTTTCAATTCCCAGGCCTGTTAATAAGGAATTTCAGACACAGCAACTCTGTGCAACAAATCACAGAAAAAACAAAGCTAATATATTCGCTTGGATGATCATCACAAACACACGTTTCTGTGTTTCCACAAACAACAAGTCTGCAGTTTGAAGAGGTGCGATCACATACATTATTTACAAAATAGTTAAATTAAGTATCACACAAATGCAAAAATAGCCATAACTAGATATAACAGTAGCCAGATAATTGAAAACATCACAGAAAAAGTTATACAAACATTATTAAAGAAAACAGAATACATAGAAACACACACCTGTACCCTCCAGACCTACACAATGTAGCAGCATTATTTCATCTTATCTTGTGCGCCTTGAGTCGCCTTGTGGTGAGATATGCGCGCGTTATAAATTCTTGTATTTATTTATTTATTATTTATTTATATTGCTATTCTGATATCCAAGTGGGGAAATTGGGGGAATCTCATTGGATAGTCTCACATAGCCGTATTTCGGCAATTATGCTACACTGATGTCGTTTGATATCATCATAATTATTACAAAAATAAACAAGCTCAAACGAGGTTCCGCTGAAGCCAGGGTGATCACTTCAAGTCGAACAGACGGTCTTTCTACCACTTTCATACATTGGAAGACATGCGATTCTACTTTCCACTGCTTACCAACTCTAAAGATGAATACATATACACTAATGTAACATGACCGCATTCTTCCATGGAAAATGTCCTGATCCTGCCATGCAATTGCTGTATTCAAGTCAACGATTATATAAGGTTGGCTACGGTATACGCTCGTACTAGGTCCTTCAAATTACCCCAACTTTAACAATCTGCCGGGGGGAGGGGGGGGGGGCATATTGGGTGCTACCGCTCGATCATTCTGATAATCCTCGCTCCACGGCTATCGCCAGTTGTCTCTCTGACCGGACGCTACAGTCCTACGCGAATCTATCAAAACAAGAATACAAGAGTTATCTCCCATATGTTTTTCGCGAGCACTGATCTAAATTTGAGATCAGTGTTCGCGAGACGAAAATGATTGCAGATTGGCCGACTTCGACAGTGATCTCTGTTCTGTTCTTCACAGTTATGATAAAGACATCGTTCTAAGGTCAAAACAAGTCGAAATTTTGGGACTGCTGCCGGAAGGAGACCGTTGCATCACTGTCAAAAAATTGTCTGCTCCAGTGAGCGCAAAACCAAACGGTTTAATATCACGTGACACTTATGCCATATTTAGAGTTTTTTGCACAGTAAATACACCCGCAAAAAAAAAAGCTCGCTTGAAACTGTCTAAAATAAAAATTCCTTTGTAATTTAAAAATTACACACCATGAAAAATCATTATCGACCATCGCGAATCTGCTTATATCAATAATACATTACAACAAGTCGCGTAAGGCGAAAATACAACATTTAGTCAAGCTGTCGAACTCACAGAATGAAACTGAACGCAATGCAATTTTTCAGCAAGACCGTATACTCGTAGCATCGTCAGTCCACCGCTCATGGCAAAGGCAGTGAAATTGACAAGAAGAGCGGGGTAGTAGTTGCGCTGAGAAGGATAGCACGCTTTTCTGTACCTCTCTTCGTTTTAACTTTCTAAGCGTGTTTTTAATCCAAACATATCATATCTATATGTTTTTGGAATCAGGAACCGACAAGGAATAAGATGAAAGTGTTTTTAAATTGATTTCGAAAATTTAATTTTGATCATAATTTTTATATTTTTAATTTTCAGAGCTTGTTTTTAATCCAAATATAACATATTTATATGTTTTTGGAATCAGAAAATGATGAAGAATAAGATGAACGTAAAATTGGATCGTTTTATAAAACATGTTTTTTTTTTACAATGTTCAGATGTTTAATGACCAAAGTCATTAATTAATTTTTAAGCCACCAAGCTGAAATGCAATACCGAAGTCCGGCCTTTGTCGAAGATTGCTTGGCCAAAATTTCAATCAATTTAATTGAAAAATGAGGGTGTGACAGTGCCGCCTCAACTTTTACAAAAAGCCGGATATGACGTCATCAAAGGTATTTATCGAAAAAAAAAAAGCCCGGGGATATCATTCTCAGGAACTCTTATGTAAAATTTCATAAAGATCGGTTCAGTAGTTTGGTCTGAATCGCTCTACACGCACGCACACACGCACGCACGCACACACACACACATACACATACACACACACACACACACACACACACACACACACACACACACACACACACACATACACCACGACCCTCGTTTCGATTCCCCCTCTAAATAAAATCGGTTTCCTTGCCAGACAAGGAAACTCAAGGCATCCTGTCAGGGAGAGAATGAGCCGAACTCATTTTGACCTGAGGTCAGGATGACCGCTCGATATGAAACCTCGTACTGTTGAGTCGACCCCCGATTTCCGAACTAATTTTCGAAGGAGCACGACAATCAGACCATTTGACCTACATGTGTGCAACCTATGTGACTGGTTAACGCTGACGTTAACTTACATCAGTATGAAGTAATTCAGTCAACAGACGTAGACGTGATTAGTATTTGTGTAGGTTACATTTCTTCTTCTTTTTTGTTTCTCTTTTTTTTTTCTTTTTTTTTTTGGGGGGGGGGGGCAACTCTGTTTAACTTATATTCCCCCAGCAGCCTGAATCCTCGATAGCTCGTGGGTTGAGCAGTCTTAGTTAGTGAGAAAAACTGTTTAGCGATTGGTAAGTTCTGAACGCTCAGATGTACATAATATGTTGCTGGTGTGGACAACACACACATAGCTCATTTGGACTAACAAATGCACGCTTGAACAAATGCAAATCAATTCAAATTAAAAAAAAATGTCAAAAACATTCAAAAAATGCAAGACCACAAAAACATATAAAATTCATACCACAACTAGAATACTAAAATGCTTATCTACGAATCATGAATGCATAATTATCATATTTATCACAGGAGCTAAAATAAAAAATGTCATAACAGTACCTATTCAAGAGAAATCGGTATGCACGAACTAATACAGATGAACAGCAAAATCACAGAAGCATTTCAAAAAAAGTATGATCATCTATAAATAATGCTAACATGCCCGGCATAAAGTATCACCACAGTGTAATAAAAACAGTTATCATCACAGGAGCCACATTCTTGCATATCAAAGGGGGAAAAAAGCAATCCAACTTGGAAACGCAAAACTGAATGTAATCACTTGCACAAGTAAATGTCACTAACATTCTAAAACAATTACAAGAACGTATTGAATATGACACTGAAGGTTGCTGTCATTCTAAGGCAAACAATTGTGTACCATGCCAACACGGATGTGTTCAAACTGTTATAATGTTGGGAAAAAACATAAAAGACCATAAAAAGACCAATGAAGAAGGATGCTCCCTCCCTAAAAAAAGATTTTTAAAAAAAGAGGCAAAAAGCAGCCTGCATGCAACTTAGGTAAAACAGTTATTTAAAAAAAACATAAATGAGCATCCATCCATGTGGACACATGTGTCGGCTACAAAAGTAATTCTAGAAGCATTCTAGAAGAACTTCCCACTGTGCACAGCCAGCAGCCAGGCAGTAGAGTGTTGGTATGTGTTCCCTTTCAAAAGGCTGCACTGGTCCATGGTTGAGGATCACAGTGAAAGTCTCAGGCCTTGAAAACCCCAAATATACGCATGCAGGAAAAAGACCACACACATAAAAATGCGTGCGCGTAATTATGTCGCTGCACCCAGGGATAACGTCCCGAATGTCCTTGAGGGAATACCTTGAGGACAATACGATACATCAAATATCAAATACCAAGTCGCGTGTTCATTTCAGCGCTCGTTAGTCTCTCATGTGCCCAGGGATTCGTTCTGCATAAATCACTCACTCTTGTACCCTGATTGTTTCTCAGACCAGGTCCATGCTGATTTACGAGTAGCTAACACGTGACTCAGGACATCGTTAATCACAAAGAACTCACAAAATGACCTGTAAAACAAAGGGACAACACCTGCATTTCATTCGGACAACAGCCGTCTGTGTATACCTCTGTATACACGAAAACACTCTTATCTTATGACACGTTCTGAAAGTGAAAGTTTTCATCCCGACAGGTGAACATGCCCTGTGCAAATAGCCTTCAACAAAAGGTTAACCTTCCTTCTCACTCATATCTCAGGACAAACAGCTGACCATCTTAAAAAGGCACGCACAAGAAATTGGCCTTACCTTATTGATAAGTTGGACATTCATTGTTCTTCCATCTGTTATTCTAGGTGAGTTCAGTAAGCACAACAACAAGTGACATTTCATTTTCTTAACTTCAGGTGGTACAGCAGGATAGGGTGGTCAAAAGGCCGGGTGACCCTGGCTTCTTCAGATGGGTATATTTGGTGGCTTCCGTCACGTGAAACTAGACATTGAGAGGGCCAAACAACCAGATAGTCAATGACATCATTTCGTTTCTGATCAATAGGGAGGACGCAGACACGAGCACAAACGGTGACCGTCTTTGTGGTAACGACGTCGTCTGCAGCTTTCGCGGATAGATTAAAATCACCACCAATAATTGCTACATCTGCACGGCAGTCTTTCCTCAATTTCTCTAGGGACTGAATAAGGTCGATTAGAATGTTTTTTTTCGACTCCTGTGTATGACCTCTGTACGGACCATGCCAACAAACAACCAACACGCTAATGTCACATGGCTGGATAGACTTAGACAAGTAAAAGGACAATCTGCTCCGATAGTACCTGCATGGATCGTCACTGTCACGAGAAGTTGGCAAACAACACATGTTATTCGTGTTCATGTTTTCTTCTGCTTTGAAAAGCGAGCGTGTATTATCGAAATTGCGCGCTTTCTGGTTCATAAAAACGATCGCTTCCTTCTGCCTAGTACAACATTGACTCACTAAATCTTCAC
Organism: Littorina saxatilis; assembly: GCF_037325665.1. Taxonomy (NCBI): domain Eukaryota; kingdom Metazoa; phylum Mollusca; class Gastropoda; order Littorinimorpha; family Littorinidae; genus Littorina; species Littorina saxatilis. The sequence goes on from NC_090255.1 coordinate 1,476,736, forward strand.
ATTCGGTTTCAATTCGTGCTCGCTTTTTATTTGTAACGTTGTCATTGGCGAGCACCAGGAATAAAGACTGTTCAATACTGCACCTCACGTCTTTATTATGCAACACGTTGCCAATACCGTCCCGGAGCTGAGCCGCTGAGGCACTGCAGCAACCGCTACCAGCCGACACATTGAATACCAACAATCCTACCGTTAGTGTCCTATCACTCGCGGCGGTAGATCTTGCCGCCTCTGGTAAACTTCTTGATATTCTGGTGGTGGTGAGACCAATGGCAGGGGTTATTGATGCGTCTCTTGATGAGGTTGCCTGACAGTCTGTTCGTTCTTGTGTCTGAAGAGACGATACACAATAATTGTCTGTTGATGTTTCATGATCAGTTGTGTTTTCTGTGGTCCTAAAACAATTCAGTTTATTTCCCATTACTGTTGATTGTAATAGTTATTGACAATGATGTTGGTACTGTTGTTGATGTTGTAGTTGTTGCTTCTGCTGCTGCTGTTTTTTTTCTTCTCCAGAGCACTGCCTAAGGTTATTCCTGTCTGACTACCAAAAGCTAGTGTTTTGATGTTAATACTCCTAACTGTTCTGTTGAAATTTCGTAACTCAACGCTTTCGTTTGATCCGACTGCTCATAGCTTGTCTTGTGATTAAAACAACAAGAAAGTACTAGGTTGTTGGAACTTTTTTGATTGACAAAACAATACGTTACATTCACAAATATATCAACCCAACGGTCTTTAGAGTGCACAGACAAACAATTAGTAACAAGAACTTCGCGTGATCCAATGTTTCGGCCGCTTGTTGGGAAAGTCCCAAGCGAATGAATATTGTGTGTGTATGTGTGTGTGTGTGTGTGTGTGTGTGTGTGTGTGTGTGTGTGTGTGTGTGTGTTTGTGTGTTACATATTTTGTCTTGTGATTGCTTAATTACCATTGGGTCTTGTGCAAGTTGGTTACTCGTTGTGGTTTTTTGCGTGTTTTGTGTGTGTCTCGTATTTCTCTTTTAGATAATTGAAGCTGAACGTAAAAGACTGTCTCCCACCGTCTGTCCCAGATGTGTTGTATTTCTTTTTAGAATGCTGTATTTTAAAGTATTACAGCACCAACAGTGCCGTTAATATGTAGCTGAGTGGAGGGATGGAACAGACAGTAACATTGGAAACCTGCGACTGTTTGCGCCAAGACCGTTTTGGAACCTATAATAAACTGGTGTTATTTTCGTCCTTTGACGTATTATGAATGAAATGTCCAAGTAAATCAATAGACAGTGTGTGCTTCAGTATTTGTTTAATAACACCACCAGCACAACAACCAACAACGAAAACTCTTAAATAAATAAAATAAAAGTTACAACACAATCACTCACAAAAACTCAATACCTACAAGCAAACTGTGAAACCTGTCCAATTCGACAGCAGATGGGACATTGTGTAAAAGATTCCGTCAGGCGTGATGCTGCAAACAAAAATGAAAAATTATCAATACACAGTAAAAGTGTAAGGTGGGGTCACACATACACACACACACACACACACACACACACACACACACACACACACACACACACACACACACACACACACTTAAAACAAAGGGAGCTTACACTGTTGCTTAAGGCCAAGTTGTAGCTGCGCCGAGTCAGCGGCACAGACGACGCACTGCAGATTTGTGATGCCGCGGTAGGGATTATGACGAGTACTTGGCCTGTTTTCAATCAATCAATCAATCAATGAGGCTTATATCGCGCATATTCCGTGGGTACAGTTCTAGGCGCTCTGCAGTGATGCCGTGTGAGATGAAATTTTATACGGCCAGTAATTGCAGCCATTTCGGCGCATATTTTACCTTTCATGGCCTATTATTCCAAGTCACACGGGTATAGGTAGACAATTATTAACTGTGCCTAAGCAATTTTGCCAGGAAAGACCCTTTTGTCAATCGTGGGATCTTTAACGTGCACACCCAATGTAGTGTACACGGGGGGGGGGGGGGGGGGGGGGGAGTTCGGACACCGAAGAACAAAGAACATACGTGTTTGGTAACCATGATGATACACCATCGCCATTTGCTAAACACAACATTCACAATACATACAGTGTATAACTCTGATTTGGTTCATATGCAAGCTTGCAGTAAAACAAAAGTTATTTTGAAAAAAGCATGACAATTATTTGTTCATTTTACAATATGTGGTGTCCATATTTCCATCAAGTAAATGCAGCATATATACTCTCATTCAAATCATACAGAAAATATGCATTATATAAATCAGGCCTGGGAATGAGTAAAAGTGGTTTGGGCGTACTGACGGGAACATTTTGCGTTTTAAGCATGTTTAAGGGCACACGGAGGCTCTTTACTTACACAATTAGACAAGGACTTCATCGTAATTAGGACAAAAGGTGTATAATTCCCAGGCCTGTTAAATGCAGTAAATCACAGAAAAATAAATCATCAATTCACAATTCAAATGTTAACCAGGCTTATAAAGTTTCATGTTACTCTTGCCTGCATCTCAACTTCACACGGAATCAATCCCACCTCAATAACGCTGACATTAATCACAACACACTGGCAACCTCTGATCATCAGAAAGGAGGGGGGGACACACTCTGTTAGGCAACCATGCAAACCTAAACAGGCAAACGTCATGGAAATGTATTGGAACCCCACTTTTAAATTAAGGTCCACCAATTTCAGACCTGCCCCTTTTAAGACCTTGGTTTCTCACATTTTTGAGGTTTTAAAAGTGGGTTCCATTGTACATGTATCTCTCACAGTCATGGACACTTCTCACCAGCAAACCTGAACAGGCAACCGTCATGGAAATAACTCGCCAAAAGCACTCACACCGTTATCACAGACCTGCGTGCACATCTTTATGGAAAAATTGCCTTTCATTTCATCTGGTCACAAATGCACACACACATAACACAACTCATTCAGAACAGCCTCACTCACTCTCTGGTTTCAACAAAGGGAAGTAAGCGCTCTAAAACCATACGACATGTGTACTAGAGTAATTGAGTTATTCGGAACCATTCTCCTGGCACCTGAGAGAATAACAAGCATTGAAATGAACAAGCGACTTTCGTCACAAGCTCATATGTTCCTCATTCTCCTAGGCACTCTAACTGAAACTTACATATAAGGTCATACACAAGAACCAGCTTTTATTCTTGACCAGATAAGAGTCCTTAGATCAAGACTGGTTTTCACAGAACAAACACATACATTGTTACAGGGTCGCCTCGAAAGTATTTGTGAGAATTTTAAACAAATGAGCCAGGGCGCTATTTAGAGATCTGATAAACAAAGGGAAGTAATTATTTGTACAAACAAAGCTATAGGAAAATGCTGTATCATGTGACGATGCGGCTGCGAAGATACTCCATAATGGCGTTGGTTCCCTTGGCGATGAGGGCTGGACGAGGGTTCCTGCAAGGGTTTCCACCAAGCTGTAAACTTTTAATGGACGTGTAGTTTCCCAGCTCAGGAGCCACTTGACTGATGTTATTGTTCTGTAGATCCAGAGTACCCAGAACTCCCAGCCGCTGTACACCAGCAGGGTCTACTGTTGACACCTGGTTGTCGTTCATGAAGAGAATCTCTAGTTTCTTTAGCTCATACACTGGAGGTGGGATCTCTGTAAATCTGTTGGTGGACAAAGTCAATTCTCTCAACGCTTGCAAAGATGAAATCTCTGCAGGTAGACTAGACATACCGTTGCCCCTCAAATCCAGGAAAACCAGTTTCGGGAAGAGGCCGATGTCGGGAGAAAGAGTTGAGATTTTGTTGAACCCCATATTGAGCTCAGTCAAAGTTCCTTCCAGCAGAATCAAATTGCTTGGCAGCTGTGTGAAGCTGTTCTTGCTGAGGTTGACGTTGGTCACTCCGGCCTGCATGGCTGTTTCCCACAACTCCGCTGGCACCTCGCTGCACTTCTGACCACTGAAGTCCATGGCCTTGAACTGGTGCATGTCGTGGTTTTGCTGCGTGTCACCAGCGGCTGGCAGCACAGACTCCTTCTTGTTGGTGGCCACGGTGTTTTCTTTCCATGCAGCGTGTAGCGGGCTGGGATAATCTGCAGTACGTCGTCTGTCCTGCTGATAGATGAGCGCTGGGCCTTACCAAATTTGCCGACGGGACTTCCGGCCATGCGTCGTTGTCACCAGAGCGGTATTTTAAGCAGTTCCATGTATCATCGCACTGCCAACACCACTGGTACCTGCAAACAAGAATGATGACTTGCTTGTCATCCAGGTGATCAGCTTGCAGGGGGGGGGGGGGGAGATACACACAATCTCATACACAGTACATTTGCAAACCTAAACTTCGCAAACAAAATTATCATTTAAGCATTTAAAAAATCTATGAAAATTCAGGATAGATTCAACTTTGCAATGTTAACACACACACACAAGTCAAAACACTGGTCTTTTGTTCCTGTGTTATGCCATTCCTACTGATAACGTTTTTATCGCATGAGCCGTCAAAATCTTGATGTGTTGCGTACAATTTAGGAATACTATGACAAAAAGCAATATATGTCAGCAATGACTGAGTAGATTGTTTCCAAAAGTTTTGGGATTTAATGCCGACATGCAAGACGTAAGCTACTTCAAGTAAAATATCCGATTTTTACAGGTATTTGTTCAGACGGTATGTTATCTTCCATCTTTAAGTCTCAAGTTTTAAAACTCGTTGTAGGTTTATTGATTTTCATCCAGATTGTACTGTGCAGGCTGTTGGTGTGTCTGGTATTTATTGATAGTTAGTATTTGGCTTGTACTGACACGGAAATTAACAACACAGAAATATGTCTGGTATGTTATGAAATAAGATTATTTTATCTACCTACACAATCAAACAATATAACTGTTCTTTGTCTTCCTTATTCTCAGTTTGGCAATGACCTTAACAGACATCGGGGCTCTAAAAATGCGGTGTCGCACCAACTGAAGTAAATACATATTTGCGTAGTAGAAAGTGTAAATGAAATGACACCGAAAGAATGTTTTAGTTTGGGTAAATGCAATGCAATTGTTATTAATTTTGCAAAACGAGGATTACAATCATCTTCTCGTGTAAAATTGACTCTTACCTGCATCACTTCCACAGCACTGGGAAAACAGCAGGGATCATTGTTTGCAATTTACGTACGACGAAGGCTCAAATCGTTCTGCACTGTTCACTGACATTGACACACGTATCTGCAGAAGTTAAGGACAGACCTATGATGTCTGTGATGAAGGTGGATACACGTTCACCATGCATGTATACGATAAAGCCGACAAACGATGGTTTGAGGGGGCAAGCTGTGTTTATTGTCAGCCATGAAGATGATCAGTGTATGTAACAAGGGAACTAACTCTCGTTAGTTACTTAACACATTAGTAGCAGTTGCTTCCCTTAGATGGTAACAGATTCTCAAACACTACATCTCTCCCCTTCTTGAATTTTAAGAAGTAAAATCCAAAATTACAAAATGGATAACTGGACAAGCAAAATGATAAGAAATGATATCTTCTCCTGAAGATTAAAGAATGATGCCAAGAAGTAGAAATGTAATGCTGACTAGAAATGTTTAACTTTACATTCAACAAGAAAAGTGTTCTCACTCCAAATCTTATGAAGTAATGCTTCAGCCTTATGAATTTTGAAAGTACTAACAAATGATAATGAAAGTAGAAATTAGTGTACTTATCTTCCCTTCGTACTAAAGAAAAACAAAACAAAACTGAATTTACGTGTTACCCAAAAATACTGTGAAATGATGCTAAACAGCAATGTGAAATAAAACGACACAATAGGCACTTGACATGGAAAATCTTGAAAATAAAATGTCTGCACAGGCACCAGAAATAAAATGATTTTACAAAACATCAGTCAGTTCAACGTTCAAGTCAGAACAAAATCTTGCAGTTTGGTAGGTAAATGTTTTTCTCTGTGCGAACGACGTGGAGTTGGTGCAACGTTAGTATGAGTGTTTTGTGCGTTTTGGTTTTGCTTGTTGTGTGCATGTTGCGAGTTTGGTTCATCTGTGTGAGGAAGAGTAACAGCTTCAGTTTCAGCTTCGGCGTCAGCTTCAGCGTCATTTGTTTCTGAAGGAGTTGGATGTCTGGGGGAGCGTTTGAAGAAACTGCTGTTTCGCGTGATTATCTTGTTTCCTCGGCACGCAGAGATCATAGAACCGTTCTTTGACACAACAGTGAGGGGTGTTGGGTTGAATGGAGGAGTAGACTTCTTAATGGAAGTGTCCTTGATGAGAACAGAATCACCAATCTGAAGGTTGCTTGGTTTGACATAGTTCTTGTTGTCTGCGTAGAGCTTCATCTTGGCTTTGGCGCGGGCATCCTGTTGTCTCATCTTTGCGTCCGCTGGCTGCTGCGGCGGGAGTTGTGGTAGTCTGTTCTTGATGTTGCGACCAAAGAGGGCAGTAGCAGGGGCGACACCAGTTGTGCAGTGTGGAGTTGTTCTGTAGTCAAGAAGAAACTTGTACATTTCCTGTTTCCAGTTCAGCTGTTGTGCATGGGCGGCTTTGACAGTCTTCTTGATGGTACGCATAAAGCGTTCCGTTTCTCCATTTGCACGGGGCCACAGGGGGGTGATCTTCCTGTGCTTGAACCCGGTGTGTGTTGCGTATGTCGCGAACTCGTGGCTGTTGAATGGTGGGCCATTGTCTGTCTTCAGAACATCTGGTATGCCGTATTCTGCGAAGATCTTGTCGAGACGTGGAATCACACTCCGGCTGGATGTTGATTGCAAAATGTCAACAACGGTGAATCTGGAATATTCATCTGTGATGACAAGGAGAATGTTTCCGTTGGGTGCGTCTCCGAAATCAGCACTCAGTTCAGACCAAGGTGCTGTGGGCAGTGGAGACATCTTCAGCGGTTCTCTGGCTGGTGTGGGAGTGGAGATTTGACAGGTTAAGCAGTTTTTCACCGCTTTTTCAACAGTCTCTTGCATTCCTCTGAACCAAACCTTTTCTCGAAGCAGGGCGACTGTCTTGACGATGCCTTGATGTCCAGTGTGAGCGACTTTCACAGCTTGAAGATGAAGAGACTCTGGGAGAACGATGCGTGTACCCTTGAGTAGAACTGATGCGTTGTGACTGAGTGAGAGTTCTGAACGACACAAGTAGAGGGTTCTGAAAGTTTTTGTGTCAACGTCGTCTTTGGCTTCCCAGTCACTGGTAAGGATTGCGTTGATCACTGCCGTAAGGGTGACATCTTTCGCTGTTTCTGAGATGACTGTGTCTAACGTCATGGCTTTTGGAGTGGACGTGTCGACAACGTAGTGAAGATACTCTTCTGCGATCTTCTCTTCTCTGCTGCTGGGATGCTGTTGGACTGGATGTCGACTCAGATAGTCGGCGGGGTTGTCGAAACCAGGTCGGTACTGAACAGTCATTTCGTAGGGCTGTGTTCTCAGTACCCAGCGTTCAACACGAGCAGAGAGTTGAGCACGAGGGCTGTTGAACATGCTGACCAAAGGCTTGTGGTCAGTGTAGACAGTGAATGTAGCACCAAACAGGTAGATGTGGAAATATTCACAGGCCCATGTGATTGCGAGTGCTTCACGTTCTGTCTGTGAGTATCTTTGTTCTGTTGGAGTGAGCGCTCGGCTTGCAAACTGAATGATGCGCTTGTCAGGACTGCAGAGATGCCTACAGGACTGCCGTCGGTGTAGATCTCTGTCCGTTTTCCTGGTTTGAAGTAAGCAAGAGTCGTTGCTTTGCTGAGTTCTGCTTTCAGCGTTCCGAGGGCTGCGTCATGCTTTTCATTCCACGACCATGGTGTTGTCTTCTTTGTCAGCAGACGAAGTTCATGAGTGAGTGTTGCATAGTTTGGAATGAAGTGTGCACCACAGAAGTTCATCATGCCGAGAAGACTTCTTACTTCAGATGCGTTGGTTGGTGTTGGCAGTTCAAGAATGGTCTTGAGCTTGTCTTGGCTTGGGGTGATGCCGTCTTCCCCGAAGATATGACCAAGGAACTCAAGCGACTTCTTGTTGTACTCACACTTGTCAGTGTTGAGAGTGAGGTCTTTCTCACGGAGACGCTGCATGAGAGCGCGTAGGTTGTTGTCATGGTCTTGATGTGACGTACCGTAGCAGAGAATGTCGTCACTGATGTTTACGACACCCTTGAGGCCAGACAGTACTTGCCTGATGGTTTCTTGGAAGATCTCGCTTGCGGAGTTCACACCAAAGAAGAGGCGTCGGTATCTGTAGAGACCAAGATGTGTGGAGAACGTCGTGATGTAGCGTGACTCCTCAGCTAGTTCTAGCTGGTTGTAGCCTTGGTTCAGGTCAAGCTTGCTGAAAACTTTAGCACCTGCGAGCATGGTTTTCAGTTCATCAAGTGTTGGGGTAGCATGATGTTCTCTCCTGATGGCCTTGTTTGCAGAACGCATGTCGACGCACACGCGTACCTTGCCTGGAGACTTGGGTTTAGGCACCACAACTATAGGAGATACCCATGGTGTTGGACCAGTTGCCTTCTCGATGACACCAAGTTCTTCATCCTTTCGGATTTGTTCTTCCACATGCTTGCGGACATGAAAGGGAACACGACGGTAGTGCTGAGCGACAGGCTGTACCGTCTCGTCGATGTGGAGTTTGATCTGTCGATCATTGAGTTTACCAAGCTGGTTCTCTTGCTGAGTTTTGTGCTCAATGCAGTGGACGGTGGTCAGCAGCTTGAGTGTTTGCAAGGTTGACCAGCTCAGGATGGGTTTCTCATTGCCTGGAACAACACATATCGTGGCTGAGCAGGATGCTGTGTCAGTGTGTAGTTCAGCGCAAAACTGTCCAAACGAACGGATTGAGTGTTGATTGCCGTACGCAGAGATTCTCACGTTTGACGGGCTGAGCGCTGGCTTGGGTGTAAGACTTTCATAATCTGTCCGTGATAGCAGATTGACTGTAGCTCCGGAATCAGCAAGGAAGGTTGTCTGTTGTCCGTTGAGGTAGACCTTGAAGCGTGCAGTTGATTCGAGTTGCCGTTTGCAGTGAAGACGTACTCAGTGTCTGCGTCATTGCCGTCGTCGATGAACGAAGCGTCGTTGTTGTCACATTCACCATGTTGCTCAACGTGGTGAACAGGTTTGGGCTTGTGCTTGATAGAGCGAGGCTGTTGGGAGGAGGAGGAGGAGGATGCACTGCCTGTCCCTGATCTTGCCGTGTTGCATGGACTGGAACGGCAGACGGATGAGAAGTGGTTGAATTTTCCACAGGAGCGGCACTGTTTGTTGAAAGCAGGGCACGAATGCTGTCCCTTCTCATGCGGCCATGTACCACCACAGTTTTTGCATTGCTCGGTTGGCTGGTTATGACGGTGTGAGGCTTGACTACGGCGGGGCTGGTGATGACGTCGATCAGGCTGATGCTGGCTTGATGTAGCTGAACGATGGAGTCGGTTAACTGCAACGTCTTCATGCATTTTTCTTGAGTAAGAAGCAGTCAACTCCAATGTGCGGGCATACTGCAGGAGGTCAGACAGTGTCATTCCTGGGTTGCTCAGGCCCTTCTCTCGCACCTTGTTCATTTTGCAACCGGGTATCAGCTGTGATTTAATTTCAGACTCAACGTTTGCAAAGTTACAGAGAGAGGCATGTCGTTTCAGCTGTTGATAAAAAATGTCAACACTGTCAGATGTTTGCGTGAGCTGTCTGAAGGTAAAAACCTGATACTCTCTGTTGATCTGTGGGTTAAAATGTTCATTGATACGATCAACAAGTTTCTGGAAGTGAGTCTCACCATCCCGAGGGGTCAGATCAGCAGCTGGAAAAGAGTCCACAATGTCATTCAGATCGTTCCCAGCGTACGTAAGCAGCAACGCTTTCTTCCTCTTGTCGTTGGCAATGTTGAATGCAACGAACAGGTTCTCTAGTCTTACGATCCACTTGCTCCATCTGATAGACACGCCATCAGACGAACAGTCAAACGAAGGATAAGTAGGTAGTGCAGATAACTGTTCAGCCATGTTGGAAGTTGAGAAGCACGTGGCAAGTCAGAAAAGTGAGATTACAAAGTTCTTGCACAAGGTAGAGCCGATATGTACGTGGAATAATTTACCTCGTCGCCAATATGATGTCTGTGATGAAGGTGGATACACGTTCACCATGCATGTATACGATAAAGCCGACAAACGATGGTTTGAGGGGGCAAGCTGTGTTTATTGTCAGCCATGAAGATGATCAGTGTATGTAACAAGGGAACTAACTCTCGTTAGTTACTTAACACATTAGTAGCAGTTGCTTCCCTTAGATGGTAACAGATTCTCAAACACTACAAGACCCACACAGTAGGATTACCGCTGGTGGTGCAAAATGCAGAATAGTGTCGCGTTTTGTGTGGAATACAAACGAGTGCAGCGATTAGCAAGCTAGGCACGTCTTATTGAATCCAGAACAGTCAGCACTGTCTGTGGCACATTATCTTACATCGCAGACACGTGAATAATTGGTCATGTGTAGGCTTTGTAGGCAAGCAACGTACTATTGGAAATAAACAGAAGGAGAAACATTAACATAGCACATAACGACAAGTATGCCGAGACACAAAGCACCAAGTGCAATATACTTTGTCTTTGACGCATGAAGGCAGGCACTCAGCTGTAATATTATATGGGGTGGCAGCCATAATCACGGGACAATAAATCACGCAAGACGAATCAATTGACTATCGTCTATTGTTCAGTCCATGACGACGGTTCAGTGTTTATCAGTAGCTAAGCGCGCACGCACTGGAGCGACTTCGTAATACATATATCGAAGTCCTTAAAGATGCCATACTTACCAGCTTGAGAGCAAAGCTCTTCATGTTACCGAGCGAAGGCGGAGAGGGCTTGAAAATGATTTATGTGGCCCTAACATTTCTTAGTGTTTTACGGGTACGCACAGCATTAGGGGCTGATTCTTGGTTGAGTGTTTACATTATTATGTATGTCAATGATGTTCTTTGTTGTGTACGTGTACTGTTTATGGCTACTGCTGGTACTTTTATTTGAGTTGAAAGTGTTCAGTATTCGTATTCGGTGTGGACCTATCTGCCTAAGTTTTAGTCTATCTGTCTGTCTGTCTGTCTGTCTGTCTGTCTTTCTGTCTGTCTGTCTGTCTGTCTGTCTGTCTGTCTCTCTCTCTCTCTCTCTCTCTCTCTCTCTCTCTCTCTCTCTCTCTCTCTCTCTCTCTCTCTCGTTCTCGAGAAAACTAAGTTTCAGATCAGTGACCACACAGCTGAGAGGCCAGACCACTATCATTGACGCCTTTAAGAAGGCAGGTGTCGGTGACGAGACGAGCTGCAGTCCACATGTTGATGGAGCTGCCGCTGCTAGTGAAGCTTTGTCCCTCACCACAAGCCAGTCGGCGAGACCTTGGCGGTATGGCAGGACCCAGACTACAGTTGCTAAGGGTAATTAGGGCCGGGACAAATTACACCCTGGTTGTTATGTCAATAAGCAAACAGGAATGTTCCACCCTGATACAAATTCTGTATCTAAAGACAAGTCTGTCGCGGACATAGACAAGAAGAACAATGCACCAATTAGTGTGTGTGTGGTTTGGGAGCAAAATTGCAGGACTCCAAATTCATCACTTACATTACATCATTTGATTCCGTCTGTTTGACAGAAACTCCTTTGGACGGGGACCTAGAATTAAGACAGTTCAACGATTATTGTGTTTATGTTGCCAAGGCAAAAAAGTGATGCTAGCATGGGAGACTGTCAGGGGGTGTAATGGTTCTGGTAAGGAAAGTTTATCAGACATTTGTTGAACAGATTGACTGCTATCTTGATAATACTGTGGTGTTAGAAATAAGCAAAGACCTGTTTCGGTCTGGTGTTTACCCCAAGCTGTGGGCAGAGAAATCTTAATACCAATTTACAAGGAGGGGGATTTGCATTTGGCTGATAATTACAGAGGCATTTCCTTTTTGAGTATTATCGGAGAATGTTATACCTTCATATTAAACCAGAGATTATATTGTTATACTAGAATGAATACCCGCTTCGCCGGGTAGCCGGCTTCGCCGGGAAGAAGTACTTAGAGCCGTACGCCGGCTTCGCCGGGTCCGAACAATGGACCCGCCAAGCTTAGGTCCCTCCCAGATTCGTGGAATGGGAACAGCACGAAAATGATTCAGTGGCCATAATGCCATTCCTGACCATATCGAGTCCCATCCTTGTCGACGAATGTAACCGTGTTAATCACCTTTGGAGGCGAACTCCACTCAAACAGGACTGAGCAAGTTAGAGCTTATCTCTAAGCCCTTTTGAACTGTTATGGCTTCTCAAAGGAAGGCCAGTACATAAAATTACACAAAAGCCGCCAGACCACATCACAAACAGAACTGAACAATGCACAGGTGTTGCTCACATAGACACACACACACACACACACACACACACACACACACACACACACACACACACACACACACACACACAAACACAGAGAAGCCGTATCTATAGAGAGATAGATGACAGTGTATTTTTCGCGTGGCTATAAATTGATTCGACCTTTGCACTTTTACAGTGAGGATAATTTACGGGTCCAATTTACCTTCTGGACACTGCGGTGACCTTCTAAAAATAGTAACAGAACGCCGGGAATATCCGAAGATGCCCCCTTCATTCAAAAGTGCACCATACGAAGGAAGGGAGGTAAACGTTGAAAACATGGAGAAGATGAGAAGATAAGGAAGAGTTACTTATAATGGTGAAATGAACACAAAAACCAAATTCGGTTCAGCGCTGCGCGCTGAGAGCACGTGTTGAAATATCTCATCGATGATATTGTGTCCGGGGTGTAGCTGAATACGGTGTCCAAATTTGAAAAAGATCCACCGAGAACTTTGGCTTTGGTGTGTCGGTATGGGGGCCCGGGTAGCTGAGGTGGAACCAAAATAGCTGAGGTGGAACCAAAATCGGTTCAGCGCTGCGCGCTGAGAGCACGTGTTGAAATATCGACCAGGTTGTGTCCTGTACCGGGTCTACCTGAATATGCCCACCAAATTTAAAGCAGATCCATCGAGAACTTTGGCCGTGCATCGCGAACTCACACTGTCAGGTTTCAATATATCACTTAAGGTGATTATGAACCGGTTAATTACTACTAATTAACTAACCACACCACGATCCACTCTCGCAGGCATACAATTAAATAGAGTCAACAAAAGTATAAGTTTCAGACGCCTGTTTATGTATAAACTCTCCACCTCCCTCGAGCCTTCACTCAAAATATGTTCCTTTTACGTTCTCAACACGTAAAAAACCCGTGGTCACTGACAAAATGCCAGTAGTATATAGAAAATTATAGTAACACGCTGAACCCGTGTAAATACAGTCAAAATGAGAATGTTCTGTTCGAAAAGCTCTAGTTCGTGCAGGTGTCCCCCACCCCACGTTGTCACTACTCCAATGAAATCATAGATACGAAAAGACAACGGTGGTCAACGGGGTGCGTACGACATGGTGCACTTAGCTTTATCTCTGCTGCTGCCGCTTAGCCGGTATGCTGGTTAGTCGGTTCGCTGGTTAGCCGGTCCGCTGGTTAGCCGGTTCGCTGGTTAGCCGGTCCGCTGGTTAGCCGGTCTCCTGGTTAGCGTAGCTGCAACGTGCAACAGTTCCCGCCAGAGTCAGCCGTGCAGATGTTACAGGAACGTAACGAAGCGAGGCGAACGAACGAAGGCTGCAAACAGAAAGCATCGGTGCACTAAACATGTCAGCTACCCCTCACCCACCACCTTAAAACATGTCATCTTTAAACATCTCATCGAGCACGTGGGCCTGCACAAAACGGACTTTTTACAACAACAAAACAGCCATTTTCCGTCCTTCTCTCCCTATCTGCAAAAACCATATACAGATTAGTATTTTAGCGTCACAGAGAGTAAATTATGCGCTAACCTGGAAAGAACAACAGAGAGTATTTCATTCCACAACACAGACTCATCAACAGCGTTAAATAATGATTTATTACCTCAAAAGCCTATGATTGTACTCTCAATGGAAGCAAAGTCCGCTTCCTCCCTGGACCAGCCTCTGTTCGTCAACAGTGACCAAAACCGTCCAGAACCCCTTGTCGAATCCTTATGCGAAAGCCATCGCCGACGAAGGAAAATTGACGACTTGTCCTCAGCAAAATACGTGGCAGAGAGAAGAAATAACTCGTGGAAGTTCCCCTAGAGTGCCGAATACAATATTCGGTGAAAAACCATCATACTCTAGAAACTGTGTGTTAGCTCCTTCCCCTTCTGCCGCTGGGTGTCAAGTGTCCCGTATATGTGTCTCAGACAGACAACCTAGCCAAATACACGTGACTGACCTTGTCACAAAACCAGTCCAGCTATACACAATTCTGCCTCCCCAAGCAGAAAAAAGACACGAGAAACTCAATCCCTGAAAATCCCGTGCGCGCTGTCAGCGAAAAACCGTCAGCTCTATGACAGCAGAAACCTCCACTGTAAAACTCGTGCGTTTCAAAACATCCGTGTTCATTAAGCGCTGTCAGCAAACTCTGCTGTGTCCAATATCACGCACAGGCGCTTTCTATCATAACCGACCAAGAACAGGCACTCCACTGAGTGACGCTTTCCTGGTCTCTGTCACCCGATCGTGACACACCTCCCCTCTTCAAGACGAAACCTCGGTTTCGCTCACAGTCATGTTCTCCTCTACTGCCCGAGAGAGAAAGTCAGCTCCAACATTGTTGGCGCCCGGAATGACGCGTACCGTGAATTGGTACGGTTGGAGAATCAACGCCCAGCGCATAAGTCTGGCGTTTGCCAACCTTGCAACCTGAAGATATTGCAGAGGTTGATGGTCCGTCTCCAGACAGAAAGGTCGTCCGTACAGGTACGCTTCGAACTTCTGGATGCCCCAGACAATGGCGAGACACTCGCGTTCAACCGTTGCATACGCTGCCTCGGCCGAGGTCAGCTTACGGCTGGCGAAGCAAACAGGGTGCAAAAACCCCTCTGTCTCCTGAAGCAACACTGCCCCAAGTCCCTTCCCTGAAGCGTCTGTCCTCAGCACGAAGTCCTTGTTCAGGTCTGGTAGTCGGAGGATAGGCTGACTGGTGAGTCGCCTCTTCAGGGTGTTGAATGCGGAGCTGCATTCCTCAGTCCACACTACAACGGTCGGTTGTAGTTTCTTGGTAAGGTTGGTCAGTGGTAGTGCGATTTCGGCAAAGTGCGGGATGAAGCGTCTGTAGAAGCTGGCTAGGCCCAGGAAAGACCTGACTTCTTTCTTCGTGCGCGGTGGCTCCGCCTCCCGAATCTTCTGGATCTTGTCGTCCTCTGGAACAAGCAATCCCTCGCCGACAACATGACCCAGGAAAGACAATTCCCGAAATCCCAAGTAGCACTTGGACGGTTTAGCTCCCAGATTTCCGTCCTTCAACCTTCCGAACACGTCGCGCAGGGCGTCGAGATGTTCAGTCCATGTCTCTGTCGCGATCAGCACATCGTCGATGAAACTGCTGATGTCCTCGCGCTTCAAAGGTTCCAAAAGTTTCCTCATCATGCGAGTGAAGACGGCACCTGCATTCTGTAGACCAAAAGGCATGACTGTCCACTGGAACTGGCCGAATGGAGTGGTAAATGCAGTCTTTGGGCGATCTTCCTCGGCAACTGGGATTTGCCAGTACCCCTTGGTGAGGTCCAGTTTGGAAAAGTACTTGGCCTTGGCCAAGTGACTGAAGAGGTAGTCCACATCAGGCATGGGTTCCGCGTCAAACGCCGTAATCTTGTTCAGCTTCCGGTAGTCGACACAGAACCTGACGCGTCCATCCTTCTTCTTCACAAGCACAATTGGTGAACTGTAGGGAGAGTTCGCTGGCTCGATGACGCCCAACTTCGTCATGTCGGCGATTTCTTTCCTGACCACCTCCTTCTGGGCATGAGGCATGGGATACTGCTTCGTCCTCACTGGCTGTTTCTCCAGCAAGTCGAAGGTAAACTCCTCTAGATGCGTCTGAAGTGGTATGTCTGTAAGGACCCGTGCTGCATCCTTCAGGATCTCTTGCAAGTCCGCCTGCTGGTCGTCCCCAAGATCAGGTGAGATGTGCACGTCCGTGTGATCCTCACTAGCCTCCAGCGGACAAACTGGTACACGTCCTCCTCCCTGTTCTTCCGTTGTCTCGTCCATCACGACAGCAACTGCTTCTGTCACTTTGTCCTTTTCCCCGTAGGCAGTCCTCTCTATGTAGGCGCGCAGCAGGTTGGCGTGGTACAGGCGTGCTTTCCCGTTCATGACGATCCTGTAGTCGTTTTGGCCCACTTTCGCTGTCACCTCAAAAGGTCCTTGCCACTGCAGTTGTAGCTTGTTGTGTTTGACAGGTAGAAGTAGCAACACCCGTTCTCCAATCTTGAAGCTGCGCGGCCGTGCCTTGCGGTCGAATCCTCGCGCGTAACGCTGTGCTGCTCTTCCCAGGTTCTCTTGAGCCAGTTTGCAGGTCTCTTCAATCCTGTTCCTGAGTTCTACTATGTAGGTCGCTGTCGTCTGCACCTCCTCGTCAGCTTCTTCGTCCGTCCAAGCCTGACGCAGGATAGCCATGGGACCGCGTACCTGTCTGCCGTACAACAACTCAAATGGGGAAAAACCCAAGCTCTCCTGAGGAACCTCGCGGTATGCAAAAAGCAATGCTGGGATGTACCTGTCCCACGTGCGTGGTTTCTCCTGAGCTAGTTTCCTCAGCATGGTCTTCAAGGTGCCATTGAACCTTTCCACCAGTCCGTTGCACTGAGCATGGTAAGGAGTGGTGAAGTGCTGCTCCAGTGATAGCAGTCGTGCTGCCTCCGCCATCACTCCTCCCGTGAACTGCGTGCCTCTGTCGGTGAGTACCTCTGATGGAATTCCCAGCCGGGACCACATGGTAACCAGAGCCTCAGCTACTCGCGTGGCTTCAATCGATTTCAGAGGGATCGCCTCTGGGTATCGAGTAGCGTAGTCCACCATGGTCAAAATGTATCTGTTTCCGTCCTCAGACGCAGGCAAGATGGGCCCGATGATGTCCACTGCCACCCGACGAAAGGGTTCGTCGATGAGCGGCATCTTCTCTAAGGGGACCTTCCTCACCCTTCCTTTGGCAACCACCTTCTGGCACTTATCGCAGGACGCACAGAAACGTCGGACATCCGTGCAGATGCCTGGCCAGTAAAAGTGGCGCCAGACACGATCCGTGGTCTTCTTGGTGCCAAGATGACCTCCCAGAATCGAGTCATGTGCCGTTGCCATGACACCCTCGCGAAACTCGCGAGGCACGACAACCTGTTTGAATGTACCTTCTTGGTTGCTGAACTCACGGTAGAGCAACTTCTTGTCCCTGAGGAACTTTGACCTCCCATGCTTCCCGCTCAGCTTCACCTTCCCCGACTTCGCGTGCTCCCGAGGAGTCGCTAATGTCGGATCAGATGCCTGAGCCTTCGCGAGAAGCGCGGGGGTCACGTTCCCCAGGGCAGCTCGTGCAGCAGGTAGGGGTTTGAGAGGTTTGTCCTCTCGCTCCGCCTGTGCCCGCGTGAGCACTGAAATGACGTCGGGAGACCGATAAACGGGAACCTCCCTGGTGACGCCGTCCACAAACTGAACCCGGTTTCCAATGAGCAGGTCGCATGGAGGATCGTCCATGACGACGGCCACAATGGTCCCCGTGAACAACGGTGTTACGACCTTGATCACTGCCGTGTTCAAGTCGTAAGCGTGAGATGCCTCGGCCATTCTCACTCTGATGCTGTCTCCTGTGTAGGCCATAGCTGGAACTAGACTCGCCCGAACCACTATCATGTCTGCCCCTGTGTCCCGCAGACCTTCGCCCTTCACTCCGTTAACGTAGACGTTGCAGTGGGGCTGGAAATGCTTCCTGGAGCACGGTACGCAGAGTTGTGGAATTGTGCATGAGCTCGTGACGTCCCTTAACTCCTCGCTGCCAACAAAGTGTACGCCCTTCTGGTCAGCCTGTCTCCTGTGGCAGTCCTTCTTCACGTGGCCCCGCTTGTTGCAGTAGTAACACTGGATGTCAGTTCTGGAACTTGATCCTTTGTGTCCCTGATCGTCCTTCCCGTCCTTGGGTCCTGAAGAACCTGAATTTCCCGATTTTCCCGGCCGTGAGCCTGAAGATTTGCCGGAGATCGCCTGGGCGTCCTCGTGTACTCTGATCCAGTCGGCTGCCTCCTGAGTAGTCTTTGGCTGGTGCTCCTGCACGAAGGTCACCACCTCAGGTCGCAGGCTGGACATCAGTTGCTCCATGACAATGAGGTCGGCAAGGTCGTTGACGGTCCAGTCCTTTTCGGCCATCTCCACCCAGCGCCGCAGGTAGAGATTAAGGCGTGCCACAAACTGATGGCTCAGCTCGCCGCTCAGTCTCTTGCTGTTACGCAGACGTCGTCTGTAGGCTTCAGCAGTCAGGTTGAAGCGCTGGAGTAACGCCTTCTTTAGTGCCTGATAGTCTCTCGCCTCGTCGTCCTCCAAAGCGTTGTAGAGCTGCAATGCGCGTCCTTTCAAGCAGGTGCTAAGGCGGCTAGCCCACGTGGCCTCTTCCCACTTCTGGTCAGATGCAATGCGCTCAAACCGGCGTAAAAAGTCGTCGAGCTCGTCCTTGTCATCGTCGAACGTCGGCAGTCTCGTACGGTCGGCAACAAACGTCGGCGCGCTAGCCTGAGTAAGCGTACCCTTCTCGGCCTGTAGCCTAGCTAGTTCTAGCTGGTGTTCGCGATCCGCCTGTTTGTCCTGCCTGTCACGTTCGGCCTGTCGTTCTTGTCTCTCAAGCTCGTCTTTCTTATCCTGTCTGTCACGTTCGGCCTGTCGTTCGGCCTGTCGTTCTCTTTCTTGTCTGTCAAGCTCGTCTTTCTCTTTCTTTTCTTGTCTGTCCCGTTCGGCCTGTCGTTCTTGTCTGTCAAGCTCGTCTTTCTTGTCTTGTCTGTCACGTTCGTCCTTCTTGTCCTGTCTGTCACGTTCGGCCTGTCGTTCTTGTCTGTCAAGCTCTTCTTTTCTCGTCTGTCGCTCTATGTCTTCCTTACGTTCTAACTCCTTGCGCTTAAGCAAACTACGCGCTCTAACGCGTGCGTCTCGCTCTGTCTGTTCCTCGCTACCAGGAGTCTCAAAAGTTAATCTCTTCGTAGGAGATCCCCCTGTAGCCATGGTTAGTTTTAGCAAAGCTTTATTACCAAAGTAAGTCTAACGCAGCTATAGCTAGAACACGCGGTGATGAAAGCGGTGGATACAAAAATCCAGCAACCGGAAAATGCAGAAGAAAAATCCAAACGGTGTAGAACAAAACGCGTAGCCTACTTTATGGCTGCTTTTTGCGGTGAAACAAAGTGTTTCCCACAGCCGTGGCCTACTTTATCGGCTGCTTTTTGCGGTGAAACAGAGTGTCTCCCACAGCCTTGGTTAGGACAGAAGTCCTCGGACCCTTCTCCCCCAAAATTCCAACAAAGTCAAAATATGGAGAAAAATCCAAGTAAAACAAGACGGTAGAAATGTAACCTGTTACAGAATGCGAAACAACAATGTAGAGAAAACTGAGTAAAACGAATAACAAATCCGCTAACCCTGCTCAGCTCTCTGCAACGGAAAACTCTGAACGTACAACAACAAAGATTCACAAACAAAGGAAAGGGAAGTAATCACAGTTAGCGCATACAATAACTCACAAATTACAATTTACATTTCCTGCAAGATGTGAATCGCTTAAGGTGTGGTATATGATCAAAACGATACAAAAAAGGTAGCACCAAGCAGAAAATAAGTCGAGCACTGACGAGATTATCTGCTCTTAGTTATCCTTAATTGGTGGGTCTTTATCAGTTGGAAATTAACTGAGTAAATCCCGGCTTGGCCCCCATGTGTCAGGTTTCAATATATCACTTAAGGTGATTATGAACCGGTTAATTACTACTAATTAACTAACCACACCACGATCCACTCTCGCAGGCATACAATTAAATAGAGTCAACAAAAGTATAAGTTTCAGACGCCTGTTTATGTATAAACTCTCCACCTCCCTCGAGCCTTCACTCAAAATATGTTCCTTTTACGTTCTCAACACGTAAAAAACCAGTGTTCACTGACAAAATGCCAGTAGTATATAGAAAATTATAGTAACACGCTGAACCCGTGTAAATACAGTCAAAATGAGAATGTTCTGTTCGAAAAGCTCTAGTTCGTGCAGGTGTCACACACCCCACGTTGTCACTACTCCAATGAAATCATAGATACGAAAAGACAACGGTGGTCAACGGGGTGCGTACGACATGGTGCACTTAGCTTTATCTCTGCTGCTGCTGCTTAGCCGGTATGCTGGTTAGTCGGTTCGCTGGTTAGCCGGTCCGCTGGTTAGCCGGTTCGCTGGTTAGCCGGTCCGCTGGTTAGCCGGTCTCCTGGTTAGCGTAGCTGCAACGTGCAACAGTTCCCGCCAGAGTCAGCCGTGCAGATGTTACAGGAATGTAACGAAGCGAGGCGAACGAACGAAGGCTGCAAACAGAAAGCATCGGTGCACTAAACATGTCAGCTACCCCTCACCCACCACCTTAAAACATGTCATCTTTAAATATCTCATCGAGCACGTGGGCCTGCACAAAACGGACTTTTTACAACAACAAAACAGCCATTTTCCGTCCTTCTCTCCCTATCTGCAAAAACCATATACAGATTAGTATTTTAGCGTCACAGAGAGTAAATTATGCGCTAACCTGGAAAGAACAACAGAGAGTATTTCATTCCACAACACAGACTCATCAACAGCGTTAAATAATGATTTATTACCTCAAAAGCCTATGATTGTACTCTCAATGGAAGCAAAGTCCGCTTCCTCCCTGGACCAGCCTCTGTTCGTCAACAGTGACCAAAACCGTCCAGAACCCCTTGTCGAATCCTTATGCGAAAGCCATCGCCGACGAAGGAAAATTGACGACTTGTCCTCAGCAAAATACGTGGCAGAGAGAAGAAATAACTCGTGGAAGTTCCCCTAGAGTGCCGAATACAATATTCGGTGAAAAACCATCATACTCTAGAAACTGTGTGTTAGCTCCTTCCCCTTCTGCCGCTGGGTGTCAAGTGTCCCGTATATGTGTCTCAGACAGACAACCTAGCCAAATACACGTGACTGACCTTGTCACAAAACCAGTCCAGCTATACACAATTCTGCCTCCCCAAGCAGAAAAAAGACACGAGAAACTCAATCCCTGAAAATCCCGTGCGCGCTGTCAGCGAAAAACCGTCAGCTCTATGACAGCAGAAACCTCCACTGTAAAACTCGTGCGTTTCAAAACATCCGTGTTCATTAAGCGCTGTCAGCAAACTCTGCTGTGTCCAATATCACGCACAGGCGCTTTCTATCATAACCGACCAAGAACAGGCACTCCACTGAGTGACGCTTTCCTGGTCTCTGTCACCCGATCGTGACACACACACAGACACACAGACACACAGACACACAGACACACACACACACACACACACACACACACACACAAGTCGTATATATATATAGATGCATGCCAACAAAATGATTGTCGAAAATCAAGCAGGTTTTCGGAAAACAATAATCCACAACTGACCATATTTTCACTTTGTATGCAATTGTTCAAAAATGTCTTGACAGAAAAGGTCACAAGTTATATGTGGCATTTGTGGATTTCCGTAAGGCTTTTGATTCTGTCAACCATGGCAAGCTGCTGGAAGTTATTTCACGAGAAGGTGTTACAGGTAGATTGTATTGTGCCTTGAAGGCTATGTATGCTAGTTTGATGTCATGCGTGCGAGTGAATAACGAATATTCTGAGTTTTTGTATTGCCCAAAGGGTGTCAGACAAGGATGTGTGCTGAGTACCTCACTTTTTTCACTTCTTATTAATCAACATGCGGTACATATAACCTGTTTGAGAAAACATGGTACACAGATGTTGCCAGGTTTGATGGAATTATGTATACTTCTCTTTGCGGACGATGTTGTTCTGTTTTACTCCACCCCTATTTGACTACCGGCACGGTTGGCCTAGTGGTAAGGCGTCCGCCCCGTGATCGGGAGGTCGTGGGTTCGAACCCCGGCCGGGTCATACCTAAGACTTTAACATTGGCAATCTAGTGGCTGCTCCGCCTGGCGTCTGGCATTATGGGGTTAGTGCTAGGACTGGTTGGTCCGGTGTCAGAATAATGTGACTGGGTGAGACATGAAGCCTGTGCTGCGACTTCTGTCTTGTGTGTTACGCACGTTATATGTCAAAGCAGCACCGCCCTGATATGGCCCTTCGTGGTCGGCTGGGCGTTAAAGCAAACAAAACAAAACAAAACTATTTGACTACACCATCAGTATGATAGGTGGTTGTTCAGATTTAAAAATGGTAGTAAATAAAGAAAAGACAAAAGTTATATTTTGTTAGGAAGGGATGGGATTTGGCTAAAAAAAAAATTGAATTATGATGGTCACAAGTTAAAAGTTGTGAACGAATATTGTTACCTTGGTTTTAAATGTAAAACCATGTTAAATGTACATTTAATGTTGTGCAAGTTTTCCTCAGGCTCAAAGATTACAAAAGAGACGTTTTTTTCGAATTTTTGATTCTAAAGTGCAGTCCGTATTGTTGTATTCCTCTGAAGTATGGGGTTTAACCAGATTAGACAGCATTGACAGAGTTCACATGTTGGTCTGTAAGCGTTTTTCGGGAGTCCCAACTCGTACACCTAACAAGATGGTTTATGGTGAATTTGGAAGATACTTTGTGTATATAAATGCCTATGTACGATGTTTGTGGTATTGCAGTTCCGCTTGCTTGAAATGGCTGAAAAACGACTTGATGTGTCTCGACAAACTGTATGTGCACGATGGAACCGCTTAAATGCCACTCAAAGTGTACAGGACAGACCAAGGTCAGGCCAACCTAGAGTCACCATACGGGGTCAGAGTCGGTATATCAGGGTGCGACATCTCCGTGAACGTTTCACAACAGCAACCTTCTATACCGCCACGCAGATTCCGGGGGTCAGTGCCTCTCCCAAAAAAGACACTTCAAAAAAGAAACATTTTCGCGTGGACAATCTTTTTGCAATTCAATAAAAGGGCGACCACCCAGTACAGCTAGTCCCGGTTCAATGATGTTCTTTTTGTGGTTTAGTAGTTAGCAACAATGTAACTGACAACCTTCAAACTAAATTTTGGTGCTTTCCTCTAACATATTTAAAAAAAGAAGTTTATCTGTGTCAATTTTCTTTTTTTGGAGAGTATATATTGTTTTCGAGTTGCGCTTGCACAGTTTAGACCAGGTGTACTCCCAATTAATGGAAATTTGAAAAGATAGAGTGACAGTGAAAAAGCACGTAATTGCCTTTTTTGCGGCAGTTTGGAAGAAAGCAAAAGACGTTTTTTATTACATTGTCCATTGTATTTAGATTTAAGATTAAGATTTCTAAATTGTTTTGGAAACATGTCAATTTCCTCAATTATTTAATGTAAAGAAACGCCTTAAAGTGTGTTGGTCTCTAGCAAAATGTATACATTATGCGATCAGAAGAAGACATTTGTTTTCTAAGGTAAAGATTAAATGAAAATATGTAAATCTTGATTTTTGAGTACAAGCAGTTATACCTTTGTTTTATTTTCCCCTCTCATTTTCACATTTAGTGAAGTTTTTACTAAATTTTTTAACATAGATGAGGAATCGAAACGAGGGTCGTGGTGTATGTGTGTGTGTGTGTGTGTGTGTGTGTGTGTGTGTGTGTGTGTGTGTGTGTGTGTGTGTGTGTGTGTGTGTATGTGTGTGTGTGTGTGTAGAGCAATTCAAAGAAAACTACTGGACCGATCTTCATAAAACTTTACATAAAAGTTTCTGAGTATGATATTTTTGGGGGATAAATGTCTTTGATGACTTTATATCCCGCTTTTTGTAAAGGTTGAGGCCGCAGTGTCACGCCCTCATTTTTTGATCAAATGGATTGGAAATTTGGCCAAGCAATCTCCGTCAAAGTCTGGACTTTGGTATTGTATTTCAGCTTGTAGGCTTAAACATTAATTAATAAGTTTGGTTATTAAAAATCTGAAACTTGTAATTAAAATCATTTTTTTTATAAAACAATCCAATAACAATTTCATCTTATTCTTCGTCATTTCCTGATTCCAAAAACATATAATTATGTCATATTTGGTTTAAAAACCAGCTCTCAAAATTAAATATATGAAAATTATGATTAAAATTAAATTTCCGGAATCCATTATAAACGCTTTCATCTTATTCCGTGTCGGTTCCTGATTCCAAAAACATATACATATGATATATCTGAATTAAAAACACGCCCAGAAAGTTAAAAAGAACAGAGATACTGAAAAGCGTGCTATCCTGCTCAGCGCAACCAATACCGCACTATTCTGGCTAGTCAATTTCACTACCTTTGCCACGAGCGGTGGACTGACGATGTTACGAGTATACGGTCTTGGAGGAAGCATGCTGAGTATTTTTGTGTTTCTATAACCCACCGAACGCTGACATGGATAACAGGATCTTGTCCGTGCCCACTTGGTCGTGTGCTTGCGTGTACACAGGGAGGGGGATAAGCCATTAGCAAGTCTGCACACAAGTTGACCTGGGAGATCGGGCAATTCTCCACCCTCAACCCACAAGGCGGCCGTGGCCGGGATTTGAACTCACGTTCTTTCGATTCGGAGGCCGATGTCTTATCCACTAGGCCACTGCACCCGTCGTACCTGCAAATAACAAGGAGGACTAGGGTTTCATACAGGCGATCAGCTTGCAGGTTGGATGTACCATGCAACTTCTTCTAAGCTGAACAAAATCATTTCATTCAAACCTTTAATGCCATTAAAGGTAATCCAAAGAGCCATTTGGCACACTTTTTGGATCGAGGATTTCTTTTACAGGGCTCACGTGACCGCCGGTTACATAAATCGACCTGACAAACACGTAAAGGACCAATGTAACAATCTACAAAACTTCAGGATAGACACAGCTTTGTAATTTTAACACACACAAAAGTAAAATTCATTATCTTTGACGACGAGGTTGGTGCTTGTGTGTTTTGTGTTTAGCTATCTCGCCTATTTCCTGTGTTATGCCATTCCTACTGTGCAGTCAAAAACTTGATGTTGTTGCTTCAATATAAAGGGGTACCATGACAAAAAGCTATTTATTTCATCAACGAAATTGTGGATTATTTTCAAACGATTAAGTTTTAATGCCGAAATGCAAGACGTACTTCAAGCAAAATATCGGATTTATTTAGCTATTTGTTCAGAAGTTATGTCATCTTCCGAAACACAGTTTTTAAACTCATCGTAGATTCATTTTTCTTACATCCAGAATGTGACAGCTGTGCATGCTTTCATGTTGTCTTATTATTGAGAATTACTATTTTGCTTGTAATGACCGTAAAATTAACAGCACAGAAATATCGCTGGTATATAATATATAAAGAAGACTATTTTAACTACCGACACAATCATATATAACTCTATCTCGTTTTCCTTATTCTCAGTTTGACTCGACGGCAAGAGACATCGGGGTTCCAAAGAGGGGTTTCAAACATCTTTAATAAGGTTTGCCAGAGGGGGCTAGGAAACTACACAGCAACTTGACTAAATATAAAAACAGGCCCAAGCATCGAGAACAGTCCACAATGTCTGTGGCTCATTTTCTTACAGCGTGGACACGTACATCATTGGTCATTTGTAGGCAAGCAACCCACTATTGAACAGAAACAGACGAAGTAAACATTACCATATCAAATCACGTCAGCCACAAAGAGACACCAATAGGCAAGTGCGATACTGACGTGCATAATATGCTATGTCTTCGATGTATGAAGGCAGGCACTTAGCTGTAACGTGATATGGGGTGGCAAATATTTATCACGCGACAGTCAATCATCAAATTGCAAACAAATCAAAAACTTTTTCTCGGTATGTCATTCAAAATGTTAATTTTAATGTGTCATTAAATTAGTTTCTGCGATTGTTATGCATATTCATAGAATTGATAGAAAAATATACACATAGGCAAGTTCCATACAGTCTCCTGAAAGCGGGAAGGGCCTGTGAATGAATTATGTTACCTTGTGATTGTGTGTGTGTGTGTGTGTGTGTGTGTGTGTGTGTGTGGTGTGTGTGTGTGTGTGTGTGTGTGTACGTGTGTGTGTGTTTGTGTGTGTGTGTGTGTGTGTGTGTGTGTGTGTGGTGTGTGTGTGTGTTGTTACGGGTACGCACAGCATTAGAGTCTGATTCTTGGTTGAGTGTTAAATTATTTTGTCAATGGTGTTCTTTTTTGTGTACGTGTACTGTTTATTGCAAATGCTGGTATACACTCTTATTTGAGTTGAAAGTGTTCAGTTTCCGTATTCGGTGTAGACCTATCTGCCTAAGTTTTAGTCTGTCTGTCTGTCTGTCTCTCTGTATGTCTATCTGTCTGTTTGTCTTGTATGTCTTGTCTGTTTCGCGCTCTCTCTCTCTCTCTCTCTCTCTCTCTCTCTCTCTCTCTCTCTCTCTCTCTCTCTCTCTCGTTCTCTCTTTCTCTTAAATGTCAAGAAAATAGCAAACATAGCCAGCTTTATTTTATTGACAATGTTTTTTTGTCATAGGGTTTTCTTTCATTTTAAACACAAACCAGTAAAGTGCATGATATGACTCGCTCCGAATGATTCATGTCACTTGTGTAGTATACAGACTGGCTTTGTGAAGCGCGGCCTTGAACTAATTACCGGTCTGATGATAGCCCTCAAACTCATTGTGGTCGGAAGTCTAGTTTCGGGACAGTTGGCAGGAGAGGGGCTCGGGTGCGCTGTGTGGGGGAGAGGGAGAGGGACAGTTGACAGGAGAGGGGTTGGGTGCGCTGGGTGGGGAGAGGGACAGTTGGCAGGAGAGGGGTTGGTTGCGCTGGGTGGGGGAGATGGGCAGTTGACAGGAGAGGGGTTGGGTGGCGCTGGGTGGGGGAGAGGGAGAGGGAGAGTTGGCAGGAGAGGGGTTGGGTGCGCTGGGTGGGGGAGAGGGAGAGGGGCAGTTGACAGGAGAGAGGGTTGGGTGCGCTGGGTGGGGAGAGGGGCAGTTGGCAGGAGAGGGTTGGGGTGCGCTGGGTGGGGGAGAGGGAGAGGGGGCAGTTGACAGGAGAGGGGTTGGGTGCGCTGTGTGGGGGGAGTGAGAGGGGCAGTTGACAGGAGAGGGGTTGGGTGCGCTGGGTGGGGGAGAGGGAGAGTTGACAGGAGAGGGTTGGGTGCGCTGGGTGGGGGAGATGGGCAGTTGACAGGAGAGGGTTTGGTGCGCTGGGTGGGGGAGAGGGAGAGTTGACAGGAGAGGGTTTGGTGCGCTGGGTGGGGGAGAGGGAGAGTTGACAGGAGAGGGGTTTGTGTGCGCTGGGTGGGGGAGAGGGGCAGTTGACAGGAGAGGGGTTGGGTGCGCTGGGTGGGGAGAGCCCAGCCAGCAAGACATTAGCGGCCGATAATCGGCCGAACACCCTTCAAAAAGTCGGGCCGGTGACGTCAAAACATACGACGCGGGTGTTGGCCCGACTAACTTTTGCAAAGAGGCAACGAGGCGGGCCGACAGGCGGCCGAACACCTGTACTATGGGGCGGCACGCATCCGGTCCGATGTTAATCGGCCCGATGACTTGTTGGACCTGCGGCCCGACACCTTATGCCGACATCGGGAAGATATCGATTTCAGCGGGAAAACATCGGGACGATGTCGGCCCGCAGGTCCAACAAGCCATCGGGCCGAGTAACATCGGACCGGATGCGTGCCGCCAGAGTACAGGTGTTCGGCCGCCTGTCGGCCGCCTCTTTGCCTCTTGGCAAAAGTTAGTCGGGCCAACACCCGCGTCGTATCTTTTGACATCACCGGCCCGACTTTTTGAAGGGTGTTCGGCCGATTATCGGCCGCTAATGTCTTGCTGGCTGGGTGCAGCTACAGCAGTATGTACCCCCCCCCCCCCCCCGCCCCCCAAATGTAACAGTGCAAAAATTCACTTAAAGCTACAGCTACAGCAGTACAACCCCCTCCCCCAGTGTTTACAGTGGAAAACAAACCTACAGATACAGATACAGCAG